>NC_043992.1:25315229-25515229 GCF_902150065.1 Myripristis murdjan
ATTGAACACACACACACACAAACACACACACACACACACGCACATAGGCACAGGCACACACTTCAATCAGGAGCGATGAAGTAAGTGAAGGTAAAGATAATTCTTATAACAAAGATGAGTGATGAAGATGGAAATCTTGCTAATGACGGTCTTTGGTGCTTAGACTCAATGGGGATATTTTTGAGGGGCTATAGCACTAAACATAGTAAAGGAGGAGGAGGAGGACTGAAAGCATAAAGAAAATATATATATATATTTAAAAGCAGTTGTTCAGTCAGGACAACTCATTTATTGATGCGGGCTAACAATAAATTTTGACTTTGGCAGACTAGATCTGCTTTTGTTTTAGTGGGACACATATTTACAGCAGCCAACAGAGTTAAACTGGGGATATGTTTTCACTCCATTCTCTCTGTTTGTTTGTTAACTCAAAAAGCTATAACTGTTATATCTTGGCAATTTCATTTTGTTGGCAGAGTGTCCCCCACCTCCACCACCCCCACCCCCCTTATAGGACATATCAAACAGATTTGAACAGGTGGAGCTGGGTAAGAGGTTAAAGCAATAATAGCTTTGAATTTAGGGAGTGAGTTTATGGATGATGATTGCTTGACTCTGAGAAACACACCACTGAGAAGACCAATCAGCTTACAGAGCCTGAGGAGTTTCCTGGCTGAGCTCGCTTTGCCAATGGAGGCAGAGCACATTTAAGTCCTGCCCATCAAGCAGTCATTTAATGTTGAAGGGGTGAAGAACAGAAATGGGAAATTACAGTGAAACAGTCCCATCATGCTTCGCTGAAGTTACAGGGAACGGAATCACATTTGTTTTGACACCACGTGCTGCCAAATGCTGTAACCTCAAGAGATGACAGGTTGCCAAAATTCTAATAAACAAGCTACTTGTGCGTCCATGTTACCTCTGTTTACATGCTCTGGTTTGCTTGTAAGTGGGCTGCGTGAACCCAAATGAACCAAATATAAAAATGCAACAAAGAAAACTTTTCTATTGTGGTTCAGACAAAAGAAAAAGGAATTGCAGTTGTGATTGCACTTTAAGTTCCCAGCTCAATCCGTGTATCATTCGTTCTTTCTATTTTCAATTGCCAATCAAAAATTAAAAAATGAAAAAGTGACTGGTTCTTTTGTTATTTGTTTTTTTAATCTAACACCAAAATCCAAAATATGCCTGGTTTTTCATAGTTCAATTTTAGGCTCGGATCAAAAATACGAAATGGAAAAACGGGAATCAGGACTGAATTTGATTTTATTATTTAATTGGTCCGGTTTATGTGACCCAGAAGTTTGGTAATGAGCGGTAGCTCACAGCAGATCACAGCAGCCAGGAGCATTCAGTCCCGCCACCCTGATCACCGCCACCATGGATAGTTATTACGTGTTGTTTGGAGGACCAAAGCGTGTGACTCTAAAAGAAGAGGACATGACAACCGAAAAAATCAGATGAGCTTCTTAACAATGATGGGTAGCAGCTCCGGAGACCTTCTTAACCGATCTGGGAAACCCGGCCCTTTTCTGTGAAATTGTACAGTGGCGGTTCTGCCTATGTTGCCGACCTAGGCGAAATTACTGGCTTGCGCCCTTCCATGTTACTACTCATACCGCGGCGCCAGTCGGCCGCGGCATCAGGCAGGCCGGCCGCGGCACCGGACGGTACCGCGCCCACCCGGTCAGGTCTGCCGGATCTGACAGGTGAGCGTCCGATGCCACTCAGCTCAGCTGATTTTTTCGGTTGTCATGTCCTCTTCTTTTAGAGTCACACGCTTTGGTCCTCGAAATAACTATCCATGGTGGCGGTGATCAGGGTGGCGGGACTGAATGCACCTGGCTGCTGTGATCTGCTGTGAGCTACCGCTCATTACCAAACTTCTGGGTCACGTAAACCGGACCAATTAAATAATAAAATCAAATTCAGTCCTGATTCCCGTTTTTCCATTTCGTATTTTTGATCCGAGCCTAAAATTGAACTATGAAAAACCAGGCATATTTTGGATTTTGGTGTTAGATTAAAAAAACAAATAACAAAAGAACCAGTCACTTTTTCATTTTTTCATTTTTGATTGGCAATTGAAAATAGAAAGAACGAATGATACACGGATTCAGCTCCTTGTCTGTTACCTAGATTAAATTACAGGCTGGCCATGGGTCATATGGTTGATGCTTTATTATCTGATATGGCAGTCTGTGACTCTTAAGGTAAGTAAGCACATAACCTCTTGCAAATTACTGATACAGCAAGATAATATTTGGACTCAACTTGTAAAGAGCTCCACCATAAACCTTAAAATGAACTTGTCAAAACAGTTCAATTCATTGTTGTATTTTATTCCACATTTTCTCAGACGGTGTGCATATTGATGGATTTTTAGTGTTTCACTGCAATTAAAACTGAGAGAGAGACAGAGGGACTGTGTGTGTGTGTGTGTGTGTGAGAGAGAGAGAGAGAGAGAGAGAGAGAGAGAGAGAGAGAGAGAGAGAGAGAGAGAGAGAGAAAGGGAGAGACAGAGAGGGAGAGAGAGACCAGAAATGAGAAGAAACAAAGACAGGCACAGTGAGGGAAGGAGGAGAGAGATTAAGAGAGTGACAGCGATCAAAGACAGGACAAAGACAAGGAGGGAATGGGAGGAGAGGTGTTGGTGGGGTGGGATTAAACGTAGTTCCTGTCTTTCCTGGGCTGCATTCTTTTCCAGAGAAATTCCTGAGAGAAGGCATGTATCTTCCTTTTGGATTAATGAGCGTGCATCTCAATCTCCCGGGGAAAGCCTCATCAAAACAATTCAACAATTCTTTCTATCTCACCTCTCCTCTTTGTCTCACTCAGATGCACAAACACAGTCATGCACATACTCACACACACACACACACACACACACACACACACACACACACACAGTCTTATTGACCAGTCTCAGTCTCACCCTGTTTCTTTCTCCTGCCCCATGTGTTTCGCTCTCCCTCTCTCGAGCAGAATGCTAGCCAAACCCATGGCATGGATGACAGAACAGCCTTACAGAAATTTTAAGGCAACTAAAAGACAAGGTAGTAGAGCACTAAAGCTACATTTACGCTCTATTGGGTTGTTTTTGGGTAGAGGAGGACACGCATCTACTTCTAAATCCATGTTGTCTCTAGGTTTTGGTGACTACTCTTATCTCTCTCTTCTTACTCTCTAGCCGTGTCTCAGGGAAAAATAAAATCTTCCTCTCAGATTAATAAAAGTGTCTCCATGCAGGTCAAGTGTTATATAAACAACCTAAAACAGAAGTAATTCAACAGTTTCTGTCTCATCTCTTCACTGTTTTGCTCCCATCTTCCACTTCCGCTTTCTTTCTCATCAAACCTCACTAGTCTTTCTCATCCTCCAATTCACACTTTGTTGTCTTTTCACTTCACACTCCCCAGAACCCAAGGCATAAGCAAACGAAGCACATGTATTAAACTGAACCTGCTTTTACTTCAAAACATGAGTTTTCGAAACAAAAACTTTTTATGATGCCACAATTTTTTGTTTCTAGTCCGCACATCACAGAAAATTATTACTGAAACCTGGGATTCCAGGTTTTCATAGTTTTTTGTTTTTTTTTTTTTTTTCAGGTTCTGGTTTCACCCTCACGTTGTTGTTGTGTACTAAATGTCCTGCTTTGTCCAGCTGTAGCTGTAAACATACAGACTTTTCTGGATTTCCTCACCAAGGTGTAGACAGTGCTACAATAACAAGTCCAAGAGCTGGAGGAGACCGAGGACTGCAGCTCCATCCCAGAGCTACAAAAGGCCTCACACAAGGCTGATGTGGCTGGAATGAAAGAATATAATTTTATGAAACTGTTACTGTTATCTATTATGTAATCACAAGTCAACCTGCCTATATTTTGATGTTTGACTTGTGCATATTTTGAGCAAATTATACATGTAAAAACTAGTTATGTCTAATTGGATTTGTGTATCAGTAATGTACATGTATGAATAAAAACATGACTATAGATTTCTCCTCAGTTAAATATCGGTTTTGTGGTTATTTTTGATTCCGTGTGATGAAACTGTTGGTTTGGTGAAACTGGTTTGTAGATACAATATGCCAGAAGAAAGGAATGGCAGAGCACTTCTGTGGTTTGAGATTGTTACAACTAACATGGCTGGCTTTTTTTGTTTGTTTGTATGTTTTCTCATGTAATGTCTGTCCTCCTCTGCAGGCGAGCAGTACTCTCCAGCCCCTGCAGCCACTGATCCTCCTGGCCCTTCTGTGGCTGTTTCAGCCTCAGCTGATACGGCTGGTAATGGATTTTTTTTCCCCCTAACCCTTTTACACATATGAACACAGTTTTCAAAAATAATTATTCAGATTTTCATTTTATTCTTGAACCATTATTTTTATCTCATTACAACTTCCTCTGTTCTTTTTTTTTTTTTTTTTTTTTTTTTTAGAAGAAGAAAACTTTACTGAGGGAGGAATTGTTTATCAAAGTAATTTGATTTCAATAGTTAATTGTTGCTCTGCACTGTTGCATGTTGGAAATTTTGTAAACTAAAACAAATTAAAGCGGTTAACCTTTTTACAGTAAATGCATCGTCTGCTCGTTTATTTTGTTACTTTTCAATGCACCACATTCAGTATGCCACTTACTGTAACTTTGAATATTATACTACAAATTATCACCAGACCACTCTTGTGAGTTTGCTACCTTTTCAGATTAAAAGCCTTTGAAGAGTAAAAACATGCCAGGTTAAAACTGTTATGACACAAGCAATACAGGTACAACAGGTACAACAAGGGCACCCAAATCAAATTCTGTTTGGGGCCCCATGACAATTTGGGGTGGCTCTGATCCTCCCCCCTCAAACACAGACAGTACCAGCTCAGCCTCTGAGGTGCAGGGCAGTGAAACATCTGAGGGAAAGCAGACGGAGAAAAGTCTACAAATAGATAACAAATAACACATATCTTCCTGTTTTTATGCTTTTGTAAGCATATTGATTGTGTAATTAATGACCGATCCAGTCCACCACATGGTGAAAATGTTTCAGACCCTGCTTTTCTTACAGAGCCAGCGCATAACCTTTGGTTTCTTAAATCATGAGGATATTACATTTAGTGGTGCTTCTTCATTTGTCTTTTGATGTCCTTTGATATTTCAGTCCTGTGGTCTTGATACTAGTGGTAAGAATTTTGATGAGCACAGAGAGTGGATTTTCACATTTCTGCACATCCTGTGCTGAATACCTTTTCTTTCATGAGTTGATTTAATGTGCAGCGTTCTTACACCTTCTCTTAAATCAAATTCACACACTTCTCAAGCATCTTCAAGGTGCATTTTCATAAAATACATTTGCATATTTAATAAGTTATTGCAGATTTCAGATTTAAAGGAATTTTAAAAATATGTTTGTCACCTGTCTCCTTCCACAATTTTTATACTACAAAGACATTCAATAATTCAATACAATAACACATATATTGAAATGCAGTTACATAGATTTCCATTGTAATTATTAGTCAGCCAAAGTGTACAGTAGCAAAGCCCATTCAAATTTGCAAATGCTCTGTGTGATGTGCTGACCAAACATGCAGGCTCTAATAATGATAAACACATAAATGCAAAACCAAACTAATCAGCTTGTTAGCTGACAGATTTTAGGAACAAAAGAGCAGTTGTTGAGTGTGTCTAATTAAGTATAATGATATATATGGTACAAGATATTATTTTAGATTAATAATATAATTGGTGTAAATGTATTTGTAAATTACAGCCACTGATAAGGTCTGTAAGTGGAGCTGTAAGTGACATCCAAGTCAGTGTCTCCTACATGGAAACACAAAAGTGACAACCAAACAGTTATAATTCATAAAACTAACTTAACTGCAGTCCACAAATTAACACAAAATAAACATTAAGCTGTAAATACTACCGGTATGGTTCAGAGCGAGGAATATCCTCGCACAGTTTGGAAGGTATGCGTCATTTGAGCATGGCTACTTAAATCCAATCCAGATCATGCCTCGCTCGATGTGAAAAAGTTTCAGTGTGGGATCCAGTTGCAGAGAACAAGTTCAACAGTTCAGCTGAGTTTATTGTACATGTAGGTAACAAAACGACTGACCTGCAGATCATAAACAAAACAGTAAAATTACCCACCTCTAAACAAGCAGGAAGACTGACAGTAAAACAAAACAAAATGCAAAATTCATTTAAATAGACTTGAATATTTTGGGGATAAATGTATGGGATAAATGTGTGGACTGGAATGGCAAAGCAGACACTATAAAGAACATGGGTGCTGAAATTGGAAAGAGGGCAGCACTCCTTACATACACTACTCACAAAAAGTTAGGGATATTTGGCTTACGGGTGAAATTTACGGAAAATGTAAAAAGTTCACGCTACAGTGATATTATATCATGAAAGTAGGGCATTTAAGTAGAAGCATGCACTGGTGATTTCCTCATCTCAAACAATTTCTTGAAAAAAAAGCCAACAACAGTGGTGGATATATCACAACAAAAAATGTCAGTGTCAATAACTTGTCATGTGCCCTTGAGCATCAATTACAGCTTGAGAACGACAACGACGTCTCATGCTGTTCACAAGTCGACTTATTGTCTGCTGAGGCATGGCATCCCACTCTTCTTGAAGGGCGGCCCTCAGGACATTGAGGTTCTGGGGTACAGAGCTCCGAGCCTCTACATGGCGACTCAGCTGATCCCATAGGTTTTCTATGGGATTCAGGTCTGGATAAAGTGCAGGCCACTCCATTTGAGGTACCCCAGTCTCCAGCAGCCGTTCCCTAATACCATACCATACCATACCATACCACTTTATTTATATAGCACATTTAAAAACAACAAAGTTGAACTAAAGTGCTGTACAAGTTAAAAGACAAAAAACCAAACAAACAAATAACACAAAATGAACAAAAAACCACATAAGAACATAAAACATACATGGTGTCACATACAAGGAAATGACACATAAGAACATAAAACATACAAGGTGTTACTTACAAACAAATAACACATAAGAACAGAAAACATACAAGGTGTCACTTACAAACAAATGACACATAAGACACATAAGAACATAAAAACATACAAGGTGTCACATACAAACAGATGACAGAAGAACATAAAACATAGTCACTGTTACATACACACAAATGACACCTAGGTACATAAAAGCAGTCAACGCAGGCTATGTTTTAAAAGCCAAGAAATAAAAATGTGTTTTTAGGCGTGATTTAAACACCTGCAGAGTGGGGGCTTGCCTAACATTCAGCGGCAGTCCGTTCCACAGCTTTGGGGCTGCCACTTTGAACGCCCGGTCTCCCCTGAGCTTCAACCTGGATTTAGGAACGGCCGAGAGAAGCTGATCGGAGGACCTGAGGGACCTTGAAGGAACATAGGGTTCCAACAGGTCGGAGAGATAGGTGGGTGCCAAACCATTTAGGCACTTAAAAACAAACAGTAAAATTGATGATGCTAATGATGCGACCTCGATGAGCTGGAGCATTGTCGTCCATGAAGATGAAATTAGGCCTGTGTTGTTCATGCAGGGGTACAATGACTGGATTAATGATGTTATTCAGGTAGTATGGGCTTGTCACAAAGTGTAGGGCAGTTCTGTACTGACCAGACACACCTGCCCACACAGTAACACCACCACCACCAAAGGCTCGTCTGGTGACAACAGTGGCTGATCCATAGTGCTCTCCTTGACGTCTCCAACATCGTTGGCGGCCATCATTTCTGCTCAACATGAATCGGCTTTCATCAGAGAACAGCACTGAGGCCCACTGGTCCCTCGTCCAGCGTAAATGCTGCCTGGCCCATGCAAGACAATGACACCTGTGCCTGGTGGTGTGGTCAGGTACCCTTGCAGGTTGTCTATCACGCAGACCATGCTAGTGTAAACGGTTTCGAATGGTCTGACATGACACTTGGGTGCCTCTCACCTCCCTTAATTATGCCTGGAGTTGAGTGGCATTCATCATCCGGTTCCGCAGGGCACTGTTCACAATGAAGCGGTCATCAGTGTGGGATGTGGCCAAAGGACGTCCACTTCTATGCCTTTCTGTGACTCTTCCAGTCTCTCTGTATCTCTGTTGCAACCTGCTGATGACACTCTGTGACACTCTAAGCTCAGTGGCCACTTCCGTCTGAGAACATCCTGTTTGAAGCCTCGCAATGGCGAGGTGCTGCTGATCAATTGTTAGGTGTCGTCTTGGTCTCATGATGTCAAAATGTGAACAGCATGATGAGGAGGACTGTTTAAATACCAATTCTAATTGAACCAGGAAATTTATTGGTCGATTCATGGATCAAACACCTGTTGTGAATTTTGCCGTTAAGCTCCTTGTTAGAGAACAGCAATTTGTGCAAAAGGTACTGAAACACTGAACAGTTGGACATGTGCATTCAAAAGTTTACAGAAGGTCACATTAAGTTCACCTGTAAAGGTTATAATGCATTATAGGTTCATCCTGAAATTTCACCCGAAAGCCGAATATCCCTAACTTTTTGTGAGTAGTGTATATTCACCATTTCAGCACCATGGACAGCGGTGGTCGTAACAATGTGTGCCTTCTGTGTGTGAGAGGCTGCATTTACAAATACATTATGTAAACTCCTGGTAATTGGACATACTCCAGTGAAAATGTAAGTGAGGGTCAGCTGGTAACAGCCACCTTTGATAGCTATAGACACAGTATCGCTATTTACATAAATAAACAAATAGACAACATATATGAAAAAAAATTGTCATGACCCACCTACAGAGAAAAAGAGCCACTTTCCAAGAAAAAAAAGTATGAATAGGAACAGCTGCCAGCTACCCACTTCTTCGTCTGACTGAGCAATAGTAGCTTGTCTCTAATATCAGGGAAATAAATAAAGATCCCAGTAGCAACAGTAAGTACTGCTTGCAGCTGTGTTTTCTGACATCAAAATGCACCCATGAGGCTGTGTGAATCTTTGTGCAGAATGCAGAAAACAGAAATGAGAGCTGCAATAACCCTTAGCTTATCAAGGTTATTCTAACTGAGTTTACATGCTGAAACTTAACCAGGTTACCCAAGAGAAGAGCAGAACTGTCTGTGCAGAGGGAACTCAGTCTGACTGCTGGCATGGGATTAATACTGACTACGCACATTCACTTAGTGTGTTTGTTTATTTGTGTGTGTGTGTGTGTGTGTGTGTGTGTGTGTGTGTGTGTACATGTGCATTCATAGACCAAGCACTAATAACACTGGCTTTATGGCCCCCCTGAGGCTCACACTCAAACTGCACAAATGCAGGTTGTGATTACTCTTCATGATAGCACTAATGAAGCTCCTCCGCTGATTTGCATATTTCAGGGTCAGGGTGATATTACCAAGTGTGTGTGTGTGTGTGCGCGTGTGATGTACTTATTGATGTCGACATCAATCAATAATTGAATACATTAACCGTAAACATCATAAACATCACATCAAATAGTAAAGTACACAGAAATCAGTACAAAATAATAAATACATGAAAAAATATATACATTTACTACATTGCAGATAATCTTTCCCCTAGAGAGAGAGGGAGAAAATCTATTTTTCACCAGAAGACATATTTTGTAAAGTGCAATATGTAAGACCTGTCAGACTCATGGGGAACATACTGTATCTTGTGGGCCAATAGATTTCCATGGGTCTCTCCTGGTCTACTATTGATCAGCCAGTCAGAGTTAGGTACAGCTCACAAGGGCTTGACTCAGCCTTATTAATGCACTGAAGATAAAATTAATTTATAAATAAAAAAAAATAATAATTTTATTTTCACTGCAGGAAAATATTTATTTATGTATGTGCCCATTCATTCATTCATTCATTCATTCATTCATTTGTTCATCTATCTATCTATCTATCTATCTATCTATCTATCTATCTATCTAGATGCCATCTTGGGATTATATTAAAAGAATCTGCAACAAAAACCCCATGTAAAAAACATGAATGTAATATAGAAACAATGCATTATTATCAGTATGTACTCTTTGTTTTAACGACAGGATTCCATTGAGACTGGAGTCTTCTGTGCAAGACAGCCTTGTAGGAGAATAAATGAATAAAAAGCAGCTACAAGGATAAAAAATAATAATAATAAATCACAAAAAGAGAGAGCAATATCTTAGACAGAGTGGTTAGAGTAATATTCCCAAGGGAATACCACTATTTAAGAATTCAGACACGTTATTCTTAGGACCTTGGGAAGTTGAGACAATATTTGTGAAAAAGTGTAACTAGTTCCCTGTGCTCAAAACCACAGAGCTGAGGTTTTAACGAGAGACGTCTTCAACATGTGAAGTCTCCACCACTGAACTGGACATGAGAGTAGCACAGAGTGCTGTGGACACTGTGAACACTTCCAGTGGAGACAAATACAGGGAGACAAATAAAACAGTCAACAATATGCAGCAACAATGCACAATGAGTGAGAGGCTGCCTTTCTACAAGCGACCATGATGGCAAGCCCTGGCCAGTTGTAGTGCCAGTGAGCAAAGCACTGAATACCTTACAGCTATGAATGCTGTTCCCTCTGCTGAGGAGGGCGAGCAGCCAGTTATGGCGCTATAAATAATATGATATGGCATAATTAATTTTGACCACATTTATTTCAGCAAAGGAAAATAAAACATAATAAAAAATATCCAAGCATTTTAGGGATAAAAGCCAACCAAATTACGTTAGGTATCCATGTTACTGGTCTTTATCCGCAAAACAGTAATTTTATATTTATTTGTGGTTAAAATCCAATGATTAAAATTAAAATTATGTCCAGTTTAAGTCACACACACTTTTTTTTTCCTAAATCCGTACCTGAACCATTTTGCCCCATACAGATAAAAATACAAATAGTGGTGCCTCTGCACACCCGTACGATTTATATGCACTATATGTCAGAAACAAACATAACCTGCGACACAATATGTTTCCTTCTAAATGCAATTAAAAATGCAGCTTTATGGGATTTTGTTTTGTAATCTGTCTCATGCAGTTGCCAGTAAATTGTCATGATGCTCATTTGATTGTTGTGACATAAATCGAAAACAAAAAACAAAACAAACAAACAAACAAACAAAAAAAAAACCAGACAAGACTATTCTGCATCTGATTTTAGTAAATAAACAAACAAACAACTAAACAAATGAGCAATTAAATTAATAAATGCAATAAAACACTAGAATACAGTGTTGAAGTGGGTACAAGAAAATTCATGATATCCAGTACTTCCACTGCAACCAGATTAAGGAGAGTAAAATAATTACTGCACACAATTACCACAATCTGTCGTTTCATTTTCATACATCATTTATAGTCAGTATGAACAATCTATCTTTAATATGTAGGGTTATAGTCACCTTACATCATCACAATTGTCAAAAAGAATATTTTTAATGGAGGTGACCTGAAATTGAACTTGGACTCTGTATCATTTGATTTTCAAGTGGATTATAGGTTATCAAAAGGAACACGTCATGCTGCTTTGCAGTAAGTAATTTAGACTGGACTTTTCCCTGGGTTATCTGGGGAAAAATGTTAGTTCCAGTCAGGATGGAAATTCATGGAGGTGCACAGGTAATAATTACAGTCCCCAGAACTCCCATGGTGATACTAATGCTGCCCAGAGTAAGTTATATGATGTGTTCCCTCTGCCTCTCAGCTGCTTCCTATCTCTCTCCCTCTGACTCCAGCCCCGCTGCAGTCTGTTTCTTTAAAAAAAAAAAAAAAAAAAGCATCCTCTCTAAGTCTTTACTTCTCTCAACAACTCGCCTCCATTTCAGGTTTCTGCCTACCTTTGTCTTTATGTTACTTTTACTCTTTCTCTCTTTTTGTCTCTTTACCTCTCTCTCTCTCTCTCTCTCTCTCTCTCTCTCTCTCTGATGACCTAGATTCCAAGCCACCATGTTATGCTGCAGTCCCTCTTTCCTGACACACACACACACACACGCACACACACGCACACACACACACACACACACACACACACACGAACACATGCACGCACACATACACACCCACACCTACCTACCTACTATCCATGTTTTATTAATCACTGGGCTGATTCATGGTTGATGCAAAACAACAGAAAGGAGCCCATGAACTGCTATTCTTTGCCTGCACTAAGATAAAACCACACTGGTGTACAGAGAAACAGAATGTTATGCACAAATGCACATGCACACACACATACACACACACACACACACACACACACACGGCAATAACAAAAGGGTGTATCTTTGTGGTGTATAACAGCCTTGCAAACATCTCTCAGCAGATTTCAGCAGCTCCACTGTTGTTCCACCATCAGCATCTTTAAACTTGCTGCTAAAATGGCTGTGGCCTTGGGCATGTCTTTGTGTGTGTGTGTGTGTGTGTGTGTGTGTGTGTGTGTGTGAGTGTGAGTGTGTGTGTGTGTGTGTGTGTGTGTGTGTGTGTGTGTGTGTGTGTGTGTCTGCCTGTAAATGCTACATAGTGAGGACCAGAAAAATGTTTTCGACTAACAGAGAGGGGACATTTTTGGGAGGTGAGGACATTTTGGCCAGTCCTCACAACAACAAAGGCAAATCTTGGCCTATTGGTCGAGGGTTGGGGTTCATGTTAGAAGTAGGTTTAGGTTAAGGGTTAGGGAAGGGGTTTGGCTTTGACATGTGCTGGATATGGTTAAGATTAGGTAGAGGCTGTAGAAGGCTGTAAAAAAAAATGAATGGAAGTCAGTGCAACGTCCTCACAAACATAGAAAGACAAGAATGTGTGTGTGTGTGTGTGTGTGTGTGTGTGTGTGTGTGTGTGTGTGTGTGTGTGTGTGAACATGCAACTACCATTGTGATTTAAATTATGCTCTCATCCATCACCTTGAAATGAAAATCTACAATTTATATTACATTTAATCAGTCTCTGGTGAACATTAACAAAAAAAAAAAAAAAAGGAAAATCTATAGCATTAGTTCTTCCATAGCTTAAGTCAAGTGTATGACTACAGGCTCGTTTCCACCTTTGGGGTAATTTTACAGGGTCGGGGCCATTGTCATGTGTCTCCACCGCAGGAACCACCCCGAAGGAGAGAGTTCCTGAACTTCTACAGGGTCTAAACAAGGCCCTGCCTTGGGGTTACGTCACATCCAGAGCCCAGTAACTTTACAGAAACCTTCCTCCTACTTCGCCCTCTCAGTGGAGATGCGGCAGCTGAGAGGGCCGAGTGAGAGGACGTTCCTGTAGTAGTTCCTGCCCCCCAAATACTATCAGGAACTTCTTCGGTGGAAACAGGCCTTACATGTCTGACTCTGAGTGGTGGGTATTGTGTGTTTCAGTGTGAGTGGTCTGAGTCTGCATGCTGGTTAGCAAATGCATTAAATTGCAGTGAAGTGAATTATGCACCAATTAGGTTTCTTCACATTCTCTTCACATGGCGTCAGTAGAGGTTTTAGAGGATTATTGAACAATGACTCTGCCATTCTTTGTGTATTAACGAAAACACTGACAATTAGTAGAGAGGTTCTTTAATTTAATTACAAAGTGTAACAGCTTTAGTTTGCAAACCTGCTTGTCAGTGGCTGATTGTGCTGCTTACAAGAAACTGTCAATTGACAAAAAAGTCGGTTTGTGTAATTGTTTGCATCTGGGTGTGCATGTGTGTGTGTGTGTGTGTGTGCATGTGTGCGCATGCGTGTGTGTGTCTGTCTGTGTGAGAGGGAGAGGGAGGGAGAATTGATGTCAGTGTGTGTTGACACTACACTCTGTTATACAGTTACACTCCGCAGATTAAACTTGAGTCATCCTTTTCATATTGTTGCAACTACATTGCATGCATGTGTGTATTTGTACATGCATTTGCCTGTTTATGTATATATGAGTTAATTTTAGAGTTTGGTTGTCAAAGTGTGCATCTGTGTGTGTGTGTGTGTGTGTGTGTGTGTGTGTGTGTGTGTTCAATTAAATTCAGTGTTTCTCTCTCTTTATCTATCGCTCTCTGTCTCGCTCTCTCATCCTCTCTCTCTCTCTTTGACAGTACCTTTTCAAATTACATTTAAGTTGACTTTTTCTATTCATTCATATCCAATATATATGCAATACTCTCATTTTGTCAGCATTTTCCCTGCATTTTAAAATCATTTGTTTGGTTCCAGGATTACGAACCATCTATTTTACACATGACTGATGATAAAACTTGCCAATGTACTGTATTTTACAAAATGACAAAATATTAGATGCATACGTTTCTCAAGAAGCTGAAAACTGAATGCATTTCATCAGACAATTTGTAATGAAAACAATTCAGGCAGCACTGAGAAACTTGTAGTCCTAAAATATTTTTAATGGCATAACTCTTTCTGATAGATGATTCCGATGCATTTTATGTTAATACTTTATCTGTACAATGTTTCACTGTGAGGAAATGCTGCTGTCTTACACATAAGTGGTCATGCATGATACAATTATGGGCAACTCTTGTCCCTCTATACCTTTAGAAGAACAACTATGAACCCAAAGTAACAAAAATGTACATCGGTACATAATGCATTTTTTGAAACAGGCACATGTACATCCACTTAGGGGCACCAACCCAGCCACAAGGAAGTTTGTACTTTACATCTTCACAGTATGTTATTGTATGGGCACCCTTCACCATTGACTGTAAAGCTCCACTAATTCACTCTGTGTTATGTGACATAACTTTGTCTGCCTGACTGATTTATCCTTTATCTGACTGAGGTCTGTGCAGGTTTTTGGCAAAATCCATGGCAATATCAGCAGTTTAGGTTTGCAAGGCCACTGTTTGTATTTGCACTTTTTTTTTTTTATTCCCCTGCGCTCCCCCCATTTAGCCCCGTTTGACATGGAAACATGGAATATGATGTTCCTAAACCCTGCTTCACAGGCAGACTGACATCCTCTCTCCCAGGAAATATACAAATTTGACTATAGGCTATTGTGTATTGGTTCTGGGGCTCTCCTGATGGACCCAGTGGGTTAATCCCTCTTGACTACAGAAATTGGGATAAAAACAAACAAAAAAATCTAACAAAAACAAAACAAAACAAACAAACAAACAAAAAAAAAACTCCTCTATTTTCCTTTCTACAGGGATCAGGTTATATTTGAGGAGAGGGCAGGCTATATGACAAGTGCTACTACCACAAATGGCACGCGTTGTTTATCACACGCCTATGTCCTAGAGCAGTTTCAGGACTACTAGTTCTTGTATAGTTTTATAGTGTCATAGATACTGTCTTTGCAAACTTTTGTGACTTTTTTTTTTTTTTTGGTGTGGGTGTGGGGACAGGGGGCACCACAAATTACGCTTAGGGCAACTGCATGGCCAGCAGCAGCCTTGAAACCAGCAGACATTTATAGTCAAGCTATAAAATATGAGATATAATTATCAGTTTCTGCTTGCTTGATTTTTGTAGGGCAGGACACTCTCCGGTCTGGCTGACGCAGCACATGGTCACTGGCTGAGCAGCAAAGCACTGTCACATAGGAGTTTGCTCTCCTGTGGAAACCAGCACATGTCAAAGCAAGCTGCCCAGGACAGCCAGGATAGTTCAGAAAACATTTAACGGAGATCTCACAAATCCATTATGATTCACAGTGGAGTTAGTTAGTTAGTTAGTTAACTGGAGGGTAAGACCTTGTTTATACTGGATTTGGCTAAACTTCAGTGGCCTTTGTATCCTGCACTAAGCCCTTCATTCTGCATGCCATTCATAGGCTGCTCTCAAAACAGCCTAATTATCACAATATCTCATGAGAGGAAACACAGAATTAACTTTGCATCTCCAAATAAAGCACAGAATTTTACTAATTTAATTCAGGCTATAAAAATCCTACTCCAAAAAAAAAAAAAAAAAAAAAAAAAAAAGCAAGTCATTCATGCAGTACCCTTACTTAAGAGATAGTGCTTCCTATGTGGGTGACGGTATTGACTGCATAGGGTATATTAAGTTGTACTTGTATTGTCTCTTACACAGGAGATTAAAATAAAAATCACCTTGCTTTTCAGGACTTCTGTATTTTCACATTCATATTTTGGTCATATAAAACTTAAAACGTTTTATGCTAACTGTATCATTTATGTGATATGGACTGACCTTACAAATCAATACATTTTTATACATGTTTAATACATTTTTTTTTTCTTTCAGAAACTGGTGGGTTAAGCTTGACAAAAACAGACATTTCTTCTAGTTGATCTCTTTCTCATTTTCTTTTCTCATGTTTTTATAGGCTACAAAAGGCGGTGAAATTACTGGTCTGGTTTTCTAACTGCATGTGTTTCTCTCTGTCTGTCCCCTCTGTTATATATAAGAGGCTGTACTACATTAAATACATTTTTATTACCTTTGAGGAGTCTCATGGTGCCGGGCGTAGTTCTCTTTGAGAGTTTCCTTTGGGAGTTTACTTTGTGGGATATTCAGGTTGGTAGCTGGTTGTGGATGCTGGTGAGATCAGCTGGCGAGCTGATTGGCTGTTTTTCAAGAGCCTGTCTACTTGAAGAAGTCTGTGCAGTAAATATGTCCTGAATGGAAGTAAAAAAAAAAAAAAAAAAAAGTTTTGAGCAATGCTACACAAACTACACATTGTCCCACCTGTCCCACCTTTATCCTAAATCTCCCACAGAAGTCACTCATTCAAGGCGTAGCAAAGATAACAACTGGAGTCGAGCGTATAACCTTTGAGTCCTAAATCACTTTGCTTATAGCACATCTTTTGCTCTGAAATACTGCACTTCAATTTGGGGTTTTTTTTGGTTGTGGTGTTGTGAAGGGTGTTTTGAACTTGTGAAAAGCTTTTCAGTGAAAGCAAGAAGAAACAGAAAGCCAATTCTAAGAGACAACCCTGGTGGACACTGCAGCCTCGGTCCCCTGTGAGCCCCATTGACTTCTGGGCTGTGTCTGCAGAGCACTCTGTCATCTCCACGGTCCCAAAATGGATGCCAAGATAAATATCTACCACAGATCAAAGCAAAGATCCTGTCAGCTCCACTTTCTTAAAGGTCACATCGCACATCAGGACATAATAGAATGAGATGTCGGGGGGTGGGGGTGGGTTGAGGATAGAGGCAAAGACAGGAGAGGAAAAAAAAAAGAGTAAAATGAAAGAGAGTGAGGTGGGGAGGGGGGTGCAAAGGAGATTGGGGGTGATAAGAGGGAAGGGAACAAAGAGAACGAGGTGTTTGACAGAAACTGTGACAGTGCCACGATTATTATCAGATTCTTAAAATGAAACATTTTTGTCTTGGTGATACTGAGTCTGGAAAGAGACATAAAAAAAGGAGAATATACAAGAGGAATGTGAAAGAAGAAATTAAAAGGGAAAAACAGGCAGACATTAACAGTTAAGTGCTTGCTTTTGAATAAAGTACTGTTTCTTCCTTCCATGTTTAACAGAGTTTAACAGGCAAAATTACAAACTGATTCACTGGAAGCACTTGCATAGCACAGTAATGGTGACATAAATTGCCAGCAGCTTCTCTGTAATCCATCTCTAAAGATCCATCTGAGTTTTGAGATGCCATCAGTCAAGGTGCAGGATAATCAGGGAGACACAGGGGACATTACTTTTACTGGGGAACAGTTAAATCTTCCCCAATAAAGAAGATTTTTTTTTTCCAATGCATAAACAGACTCAGATAACACTGATCCTAAGCAGGACTTTAATAGTGAAAGATTTTGCTGTGTAGCCTACAAAGTGCAACAATAGTCTACCTCTTCACATATAGACTAAGGGCTCTAGTTTCGCAGACCAGGCGAGGCGGGGGCATAGCGCAGATGCGCTTCGCCAACTGGGTGTGGCCAGGCGGATTTTCCAAGTTTGGCACGCCGTTCTCGGTGGCGCAAGTACTCCGCCGTCCCTCCTACCGGCGGAGGGGAGGAATGAAGGCGTGGAGTGGGTTTGACACAGCCGATTCACATGTAACCAATCAAATGAGCCCCTGTCCTTGCCTTTAAAATGCACTGTGTGAAGGCGTAATGAAAGTTTACACAACAGACAAGGAGGTCTATTGCCGCAGGCGGAGCGGAGCTCAGGAGACAGGTGCGGAGCGGAGACCGGCGAGCAGTGCGGACACGTCACCAAAACCTCACAGGCAGGCTTCCGGAATGTCAGACACATGAACAATGCAATAAATACAGAAAAAAAAAACACTATTCAATGCTACGATCACAATCAGCACATACATATATCTCCATATCAACTGTCCCGTCACAGCTGATGTCAGATCAAAGGAGATTGGCACCGTTTGTGCTGATTGTGAGGTTTTGGTGATGTGCAACAGCCAGCCAAACTTCCACTGCGCCGGCTCCGCTCCGCCTTGCGCTGAAAGTAGACATGGTTTCAGATGGCAAGCTTTTGGCGCACCTCAGCGAAGCCTTTTGGCACGAAACTGTCACTGCGCCAAGCCGAATCTGTCGGCACCTCCCCCCGCTGCGCCACCACTCCCATCTCGGCGAACCTCCGCCTGCGAAACTTGGAAACTGTCCGCCTCAGCCGTTTCGCCGGTCGAAACTAGCTCTGCGCGGGGTTCGCCTCACTGCGCCACCCCGCGCTGCGCCGGGAAACTAGAGCCCTTGGTGTTAGTGCTACCTCACAGTGGCTGCCCACATCGCAAGCAGGGTTTGAATTACACTGAGCCTTGAATGGCCTGGCCATTTAATGCCTTAGTGGTCAGAACATCCCTAGATCTATGAAAATGCAATGTGTGTGTATGGTGGTGATGGGGGAGTTGGGGCCTTTAAGAGCCACCGACCCATCTGACTTAATAATATCTTAACTGAATGTAATTTTGAGGGACACCACAGGAGGGACTGTTTCTCTCCATGGGTCATCATTAATGGACGGCATTTTATACGGCTGTTGTTTGTCTTGGGAAATTGGGCTAATCTCTTTTGTGGGTGTATTATTACAGGAAGACATCTTCAACTAAATATGTGCAGCCTATAGTTGCCTGTAAGAATGATTCCTTAATTTCTGTTAGATATCTGAAAATAAATAAACTGAGGACAAAAAAGGAATAAAGAAATACAAAAAATATATATGCTTTACATCTAAATAAGTCAGTCATCAACCATCGAGCACTGATCATATATGGTATAAATACATGTCAAATATGTCCATTACTTTAGCCACAGTTAATACTGCTCCCCCTGGCAAACTGAGCTGGGCTCTCTCATTTTCATATTAGCAACATATCAGTCTGCGTTTTTTTTTTCCCCAATGCAATACCCTGGCCAAGACAAAAATATCCACAGAATCCAATAGAGACAATGTTAACGTGTTAACTTGGAGCTCTGAAAGAGGATTCAAGGCATCTAGCAAAATAGTCTGAAGTGCTTCTCCAGATTCAAGATATTAGTTATTTTTCTCATTATGTGCTGGCTTAATTCAGGACAGAGAGACAGAGACAGAGAGTTCAAATTCAGAATAAGCACACAGAGAGGGCAAATTCCCACAACCTTGACCTCAACAGTAGGTGGTATTTCATGCAATACAACCACTAACAACAAAGCCTGTCTCTTATCTGCTCTGAAGCTGATGGCAGAAGCTGATGGCTCTGAAGTTGATGGATCGGCAGGCTGATGCATCCTCATTGGGTCAAACGGTGCAATGTTCACTCTTTCTTTTTAGTCATGATCTTTTTAGGGGAAGAAGTATCACTTACCCAAACTGTTTGGCATCTGGATTATTAGAATTGAGAAGACAAGAGACAGGTAAGCTGGGCACTGCACAGAGCTGAAAGGAGTTATTTAATTTAACTAATGACCACAGACCAAAGAAGAAGAAGAAGAAGTACTACAACTACAGCTACTGTCAGTGAGACAGACAGCTCTGATTTATACAACAGTCTTCAGGGCTGGTGTTCATAAAGACCTCTCAGCTAACAGTTACTCCTAATTGGCCAATTTGGGAGTAAATTCAAAAAATAATGGATGTTTCACATTCAATATTAGAAAGTTTCCTTCACCAAAATTCTGAAAGTATTTCAACAGCAAAAAGAAAAAAAAAAAGAAAAAAAAAAAGATCCCAAACTGAGAGACAATTAAATGAGGTGAGGGGGTGGAGTTTTAGAGGAGATAAAATAATGCTTGATATAGAGAAAATTCTCGCTGCAGGTACTCAGCTGTCACCCTCTCAATTTGTCACACTCCTCGTTACTCCAGCACTTTTCTGGAGTATGACTAAGGCTGCGGTACTTAAAACTTCAAAGTTTATCTACGCCTCAGAAACTCTGTCTCTATGTTCCTAAAAGCATACCAGTAGTGTTTATGAACTGCATGGGACAGACACATTATGGATAACATAACAGCCTGTAAAGACAATTATCTATACTGACAAATGTGACTACATAGGTCTAAATATGAATACATAACAACTGTTGGAGAAATACTGACATATACTCTCCTTTTCCGTGTAGTATCATGGCTTAGTTGTCCCGGATGCTGCGCTGATTTGGAATGAAAAGTATGTGGGTTGTTCAGCGTAGACGTCCCGCATACCATGATCAGAGACCGGATTCACACTGGGAAAAAGTCTTTAACCATAACTTATCAGTATCCTCTCGTTATTTCATGTTAAACTGGCTATAAAATGATCAGAGCTCGGTCACATAGGATTAGAAATCAGACGTCTCTGTATACATCCAGTCACAGATGCAGTCAGAGGGCTAAAAGACTGACTTGACAAGAGCAGCTCCTCCTCTGAAGACCAGGCGGAGCAGCAGTTAAAGGACAGAGTGAGAAAAGAGAACATGAAGAGAACAGAGACGAGTTTCTGCCTCCGGGCAAAAGCAGCAGAAGAGTTTGGCAGCCCAAAAGGAGGTGTCCAGTCAAATAAGACGCAAGCCGGGAAGACTTCACTGGCTCGTTCGCTGGCTATCTCAGACTCCAGATGTGCACGACGACTCTTCATGTGTCATTAAGGAGGTATACCAGTTCATCTACCACAAATAGCTGCAACCACAAAGCTGCTATAGCTATAGTCTGTGTTCAGTATAGTAACACCACTGGGCAGAACAGGCCTTTTTAATGCAATGAATTTCACCAGTGGGTCTTAATAATTTTTCATTTATTTATTTAATCACTACATTTTATTTGGTCACTCACTCCTTTGTTTATTTTAAATTTCTGAGCTTATCAATGGCCAAGACAGCCAGCAGCACAGATGATATTAGGGAATGATAAAATATCAGAAGTATTCATCAGCCGTCATCACAAGACATCAACATCATCAAACATCCAATGCTTAAGTCTATGGGTGGATAAGGCAGCATATAAGGAGCAGTGGTGAGTAAGGGCTTTAAATTTGCAACAAAACTCAGTGCTCCATGGTAGACAGTATCTAGCATATGCATGCATTGCAAATATGCATGCATGTACATAACATCACCACAGTCCAGTACTGACGTAATGGCTGCAGTAACCAGTCTCTTTTTAGCCTCAAAGGAAGACTTCTTTCTAAAGTAAAAACACAATTTCAGTTTTAATTTTTTTCACCAGCTGCTGAATATATGGCTTAAAAGGGAGAGCATCATCAATTACGATTCCTAAATATTTGAATTGGGAAACATGCTCAACTTCAGAGCCCTGAAAAGTGGTGATCAATGAAAGGTTTTTGTCTTTATCTTTGCATTTGATGCCAGATGTGCTCATTTGCCTTAGACCTACATTTTGTGTAAATGTGATGTAAAGCTTTTCAAACTGCCATCATCATCCACTGTGTCTTAAATATACAATAAACCCATGAAAATCCTCTAAAATCCTGAAATAAAAATAACATGATAATAAGCTATTTCTGCGGCACTTTTGGAAATACAGCTGCAAAGTGCTTTACATGAAGTAAAACAGAAAAAAAAAAAAAAAACTTAACAGCAAGTTGTGTCTTGAAAGAGGATAGTGAGTTGGTTGCTCATGGATTGCAAATGCTTGATCACCTTTTGACTTCAGGCTCAGTAACAGTCAGAGATTTGTTCATAGATCTGAGTTTATGCTTTGTACATAGGGAGATATGAGCTCTGTTACACAAGTTTGAGCTAATCCATTTATTGCTTAAAAAGTGGTCAATAAAATCTTAAAATAGATCTAAACTCCACTGGCAGCCTATGTAAGCTGTATAGAATGGGGGTTATGATCTCTCCTTTCAGTTCTGGTGAAAAGCCTTGCCGCAGCGTTCTGGACAAGTTGCAGATGAGAGGGGCTTTCGATTGAGACAAAAACACAGGGAGTTACACTCGTCAGTACGCACTAGAATAAAACGTGTTTAAAGTCTAAAGTTTGAAGAGGGTATAAATGTCCTAATTTTAGAGATTTTTCTTAAAGCACACAAACACTGAACTGCTCTTTCATGCCTTTTTCCCCCCTCAAAATTCAGAACCAAATCGATAATGACTCACAAATTTCTGGCCCGCTTTGATATAGAGTGTGCTGTTGCCAAGGTGATCAAGAGTTTTAGGAGCAGCATATGGTGGGCCATCAGACTTGTCATCAGATGCAGTATCTCAACAATAACAAAAAAAAAAAAAAAAAAAAAAAAATTATGAGCAGAAGCATTTCTTTAACATTTATTTACCCGGGGAACTTTAACTGAACTCACTTGCTCTTTTTCAGTGCTGCCCTCCTTCAGATTCACAGAGTTGCTCGCACTCACCTGGGAGCTGCCCAGCGCAACAATGTTCTTCTAAGTGTGTGCTGCCTTCAGAAAGAAAAACAATAAAAGTTTTACCAGAAATATGTGTGTTTTGGAAGTTCTGAGCATATGACTGCGTACCAGAGACTCAGAACTTTTGATTGTATTTTGCTGTTGTGAAACTGTGAAATTACAGCCGCATTTTTTTTTTTTTTTTTTACATTTCATCGGACCTGGCAAGTGTTTTTTTGAAGTTAACCATGAAGGCCTGCGAAAATGTAAATAAAATGTTCTTCATCAAGGACTGAAGGCAGCACATGATGACTTGATACAAAAATTATGCATCATGGGTGAAGTTCCTTTAAGTGTTTTGCTCAAAGGCACCTCAACAGTGGGGAAGATGCCAAGGGAGAAGGTGCCAAAGGCAAAATATTTTTTAGACAAAAAAAAAAAAAAAAAAAAGAAACTGAGACTGTTTCACACAGCACAACAAAATGCCACTGACTAACCCTTTTTACACTTCGAACATCGAAGACATGAATATACATCGAAGACCGAAGTAACTGCACCCAAGAGATATCCAGAAGGTTCACCTGGTCCGGGTGAGTTGGTCACAGGTAGCATGAATGGTGGCCTGGCAGTGATTTAACCACACACACACACACACACACACACACACACACACACACACACACACACAGATATAAAAGGTTACATTCACTCAGGGAAATTCAGTTTACATCTTTCACGTCAAATGCAACTTGTAGGGAGGCTTGCTAAGCCTTAGATATTTACCATTTCAGCCCAAGCTTGGTCTAGCGTAGCAGCGTAACACATACACCAACAATACCCAATACTCACATTGGGGAGAATCTCCAATGCATTTGTTCTTTGTTTGCGAGCATCATACACCAAACATCAATGCTACCAATTAGCGTGCGCACACACACACACACACACACACACACACACACAGGAATGTGTTTAACTAAATTCTTCAGCTCTGGTATGGATAGCCAATCTGCTGCATCTCACCTTAGGTGTCAAACATACTCTCCTCCCACAGATTATTTTCATACTCTGTTAAGCATTACTCTTATACCTGACAACTTCTTCCCATCACTTTCCTCTTCTTCTTTCACCATGTTGTCCTTTTAAAGATCCCCTTTTAGCCTCTCCAGCTCCCCTTTTCAATTCTTTGTTGGTGCTTGTTCTCTACCTGCCACCATGTGTAATGGTGTGTGGTGTGAGTCAGTGTGTTGCCTCATTACTGGGAGCTTCTGGAGTCTGCCAAACTCTAAAGCCTGAGTTGTCTGTGGCTGGTTACTAACACTAGCTGGGACACTGGTTAAGTGGAAGTGAAAGAAGCAAATAAGCCAATAGGATGCAACAAGAACAGCTACCTGGGCTGACAATAGTGTCTGTCTGTGGGTGTAGTGGCATGTCTGTCTTTCTTTCTGTCTATCTACGAAAACAAACCTTGTCCAGCACTGGCACCTTTATTGTTGGATGCTGTGATGTGTTATTTCTCTCATCTATCCTTTGATTTAATAGAACAGAACTTTTTTTTTTTTTCTTTTAATAAATTAAAGTGTGTAATCTTTAATTCACCAGTCAAGTCAGGTCAGGTTTATTTGTACAGGTCTTAATCATAGTTACATCTCAACGGGCTTCTCTTTGACAATCTCAGTATGAAACAATGAATGAAAAAGATAGATGAAAACTAAATCAACCACTGCCAACCTGATGAAAATTTCCCATGGAAACCTCATTAGGAAAATAAAACACCTTGAGTGCGGCCTTATAGAGAGGGATCCCCCTTGGAGTATGATCAGCAGTGGGAGCGGGCAGACGATACTAAATGTTGAAAACAAAATGGAATGTAAACAAAATACAGCCAGAATGCTTTGATGGACATCTGGGTGTAGGATGGGGCATCAGCACACACTCTGTCACCACTGTCTTTTTTGTCTTCATGCTCAGGACTCGGGGATGTGTCGAGCATAACGGACAGCCAAATACCACCAGACACGATGAAGGAGGAGTTGGGAGCGGAATAAAGAACTCTGATGCAGCCGGACCGCAGCCACATACTTAAATGAAAAGAGACTGGAGACACATCCATAAACATAACAGATGAATTCTTTGGCTAACTCCCACTCACACAGACACACACCGACATAAATGAACAACTGTACACACACTGAGAAAACAGGACATGCAGACATAATTGCCACTGGCAGGAACCTGGACTACTGCTAATTAACTAGCTACCATTTCTCTATGAAGAGTCTGACTTTCTCCAAATAATCATGCACAGCTACAGTTGACCAAATGACTGTGAAATAAATTGGTTTTAACGCTGGGTTTAAAGACATCATCACTGCCTGTCTAATCACAGCAGGGAGACTGTTTCTCCTTTCCAAAGAAAGGGCAGATGGTAAGAAAAAGCTATGCTGCCTACAGTATTTCTTTTGATTGCTGGGAGAGATAAGTAGTCAGCATCTTGTAATCGGAGGGCACATGGCTGTATATATAATATAATGAGATCTGATAAACAGGATGGTGCAAGCACATGTAACATTTTCTGTTAACTGAAACACCTTGAAGTCACATCTGGAGAGTCTGAAGCAAGAGTAAGGAGGATAAGACAGGCTTTGCATGGTCACATTTTCTCGTTTTAGTGATTCTGGCATGAGCATTTTAATGTTAAGGAATCATACCGGTGATTTGGCATGTTTAGCCTAACATGTATCAAGATGTATTTACGTCATGTGTCTGCTAATCTTTTCCCAAACCGAGCAGTTGTATTTTAGAACTCCAGGATAATTTTTCCTACCTTTTATCTACCTATTGGTTTCCATTCATTTCATGATGATATGAAAATTAGGAGAATTAAAACGTTCCACATTTTTACTTTCCCCAGAAATTTTAAGTCAAGTAGTCTTTCCAAATCCACTAAATTAAGGTCTTTAACTACTTAAAAAAATCCAGTTGGGGACAATGCATTCAGATCCCCTACAAGTATTATATCACTGCCTCAGGACTAAGTACCTGCCGTCTGAGACACACTACTCCTGTCAGTCAACCATTCTTTCAGTCAGTGAGTCACTTGTTCACTTAGTCAGTCAGTCAGTCAGTCAGTCAAAAGGCCAGACAGACA
Organism: Myripristis murdjan; assembly: GCF_902150065.1. NCBI lineage: Eukaryota > Metazoa > Chordata > Actinopteri > Holocentriformes > Holocentridae > Myripristis > Myripristis murdjan. Next base: position 25,341,051 of record NC_043992.1, read on the forward strand.
TTTGAGTAGCTCGAGGGGCCTCATTTACAAAACTTGTGCAGTGCTTTGTAGATTTCAGGACGAATGATTTTTGTCGGGACCATGTACAAACCAACCTGTGGTGAGACAATTTACTGCCCCACAGTACTGTGAAATTTTTTCCTTTCCTCCTAATTGATTTGATAACATTAATCTCACTTCAATGAATCTGGCGTTTTTGTCTCAACAACCAAAAGCATCTGACAGAGAACAGCTGTTTCCATCTCTGATATTATGTGGATCTATTCAAAACTGTTTGTCAGTTTCTGTATTTGGCCATTCATTTCCCAACTTTCAAGTTAATTTTCCATTTATAATAGATGCATAGGGACTTATATTGTCACAGCACACATATGAAAAAAAAAAAAAAAAACAAGCAACACATAAAAGCCTGTATAAAGTGCAAGACAACATGTCAACTTCAGGTCAGTAATACAGAATTGCACGGGAGGATGTTAGGAAGTATTAAAAACCAGTACTGGTGTACAACTCATTATTAAACCTTCTGGTGCTGGTTTTTAGGCTGTGGTGTTTCCAGTTTGACTGAAAGAAAGAGAACAGTGCAGAAAAAAGGGTGGCATGTGGCTTTGATGATTTTTAGCGGCACTTACTCTGGTAAGCGCTCTCAATGGAGGCGAGGTCTGTGCCAGTGCTAATCTCTGCCATCCTGGAAATCCTCTGGGTGGCTTTATGGTCCATGGCAGTGAGGCTGCTGTGCTGCACTGTGATGCAGACTGTCAGGAGGGATCCAAAGGTGCAGTGGGTGAAGTTTAACCATAGACTGTGCGGTCATGCCAAACTTCATGAGGTGCGTCAGGAAGTAAAGTTTACATGTCCTGCTTTAATGCTTCTATATAAACAAGTTATCACACAGGCAGAGCTCAGGTCTTAAAGCTATGGTATAGGTAACTTTTTAGAGTTACCATTGAAAATTTGAACTTGAGCAGCTCAAACAGCACCCACCCGAGATTCAGTACCTTGTCTAATTTGTTCTCAGCCAAATACATGCTGGGTGGCTCTGATGTTTCTTCCCTTCTCTGTAACTACTGTAACCTAAGCTAAATTTAATGCAGCTACGGTGGGCTATGTTGCATTTTTTTGGGGAGAGGAAGTGAGAGCGCACAACAGCAGTGCACCTGTGTGTGCACAAGATGCGATTGGACTGAGGTAGCAATGCTTCCTTGATGTGACTGGCTGTTTGAATTGAGACAAATTTAACAAATGAAAATACAGCCCTTGGACTTTTTTTCAGTGCATTTAATTTGAGACACAGACACAAACACACGATTAAAGTGGAATAGAAGAGAAAGAGAAATAGAAATACTAGAATAGACCAGCTCACAGACATTAAACAGATGATATGCTACTAAGTGGAGCATAATGGTTTGAGGCAGAAAATTATTTCACAGAGGCAGAGAAGGAGAGGGAATCAAGAGTACTGCTTATGACCAAAATAATAGAAATAATTGTTGCCACTTACTGGGCCTCATCTACAAAACTTTTCTTAAACTCTTCTTGTTTTTGCTCTTAAGAAAAGTGCCTGAGAGAAAGCAGTGTGGGATCCATGAAACGTGTCTTCCTTCAATTTTATGCATGCCCTCAGGTGTAACTGATGATGCGATTGAAACCCTGGTGGAGAAACCATTGTGAAGCAACCCCCCAAGAAAGAGAAAAACTTTATGCTGTGAAATTGTTGTTGCTGAGAGTTAGTGGAAAAACTCTCAGAAATATAATTTCAAAAAATGCAAGAAGAGGACTGAAAGCAGCCAAAAGAAGAAAAAAAATAAAAATAAAAATAAAGCAAGGCAAGACATGTCGCCTTGGATGAAATTAAAAAGAAGTAGTCAGACTTCAAGTTGGAATCTAAGGTGTATAGCTTGAAAAATGTGCAGTTTATTATTACAGCTGTAGTCAGAGGGATTGGGGGAATAATAGGTGAATAATAGATTATTTACTTAATCATTCATTTTCTTCAATGCCTTTTGAGACTGGGGTCACAAAGACAAACAACAAAACTGTAAGTTTTGTGTCAGCTGGTTCCAATGAAAGGACTGGCTAACAGCAGGTGTACGCCACTACGTCACTTTTCTGTTTCCCATGCTTGCTTTATGAGGGAGACACAGCTTGAACCCAACAAGGAAATGTGGATTTGAAACATTTATCTGACAAAATTAGGAAACACCAATGCAGCCCAAGTCACATTGGAAGCGATGTAACGCTATCAACGGTGGATACTGACCTTGTAAAAGACTATTACACAAGTTGACTTTTGCTCTCCCATTCCTTTCCTACAATGGCCATTATTTTACTGTGGATACCATTTGTAATACAATGTTTTGCATGTTTTGTATGCATGTTAAAAAATGCCTTGTGTGCTAATGTGTACAGAGAAAAACAGTCAAATGGTGTGTGTGTGGGAAAGACAGATACAGAGAGCTTTTTGGCATCAGACCTTTCTTGTGGGTACTTCTGTAAAGTGTTGTTGGAGAGCACTTGCCATAACAAGGTATATAGTGTCCTTGATGTAATTTGGTATCTCAAATATGATGCTGTGACCCTTTTCTGACATAGTAGTCTGTCATTCCATCATTCTTGCATATTTTGTTTTTGTTAAAAACGGTATGTGCTAATGTGTACAGAGAAAGATAGTCAAATGGTGTGTGTGCATGTGTGTGTACATGCATGCATGCATGTGTGTGAAAGAGATACAGAGAGCTGTTTGGAATCAGGCCATTCTTGTAGGTACTTGTCTGTAGTGTTGTTGTACAGGACGTGCTATAACAAGGTATAGAGTAAGTATATAGCTTTAACTTGGTATCTCGGATGTGGTGCTGCAGTGTGAACCATTAGTGGGTGTAATGCATTTGTTAGTCCACCCAACCAGTATTATCACCAGTCATCACTGTGTCCCAGTATAATGGTTTCAGCACACCTGCTGTGCTCCATGGTGCTGCATGATGATTACAGTATATGATCGCTTTTGGGTGGTGTGAGGAGTGGGCAGGACATAATCTCTGTCACTTAGAGACACACTAGTCCCCCACACCAGTCTGTTAAAATGAATTGCTAGTCTGTAAAAAAGGTCACTTAGATCACAAAGTTGCCATACATTTCAAGCAGCACCCTGATCAGAATGCATGATCACACTATTGTTTTGCAGCAATGAGTCATGGCTCCCTCCTGATCAGCAGGATACAATATTCAGGAGGTTTAGGTTGGCATCATGGATCAATTTAATGTTTATGGTGTGTTATTCTTTGAAATTAAATGAGGAATTATATGAGGAAATACTTTTGGAGACACTGCTTTGATTGCACTGCTGCACATGTGCAATCTATTGTTTCAGTTGCATTTGGCAGGCCACCAATATCATAGAGATGTCTTTTTATTTAAGTGTATTTGACTGCAGATTGGAAATTTCATATATTATGGTGCCAACTCAGTGATACTACCATGCAGCTATGATATGCCAGCACTGACACCTACCTCTCTCTGGACCATCTGGGCGGTGAGCACGGTGAGAGCAGACGGCACCTGGAAATGTGGGGGGAGAGGTCGGGACACTGCCCCGCTGTGGCTCCAGGGCATGGCAGAGAGGCAGGAAATTTGCTCAAGGTAGTCTAAAGTGCATCATGAACCATTCATCACTCTCACCTGCAGGCTCACTAAAGATGATCTCTCATCAGTCAACTTAATGTGTTTCCAGTTGAATAGTCTACACACACACACACACACACACACACACACATACATATGTATGTATATATATGTCCAGGCAAAAGTATTGGGCCACACCTCATAATCATTGAATTCAGGGGGTTTCATTCAGTCCACAGGTGTATAACATCAGGCGCCTAGCCATACCGTATGCCTTTACAAACATTTGTGAGAGAATGGGTCAGTCAGTCTCAGGAACTCACTAAATTCAAGCGTGATATTGTAATAGTGATGCAATAGGATGCTGCCATTGCAACAAGTCAGTTGGTGAAATTCCATGATCAGCTGTAAGTGGTATTACAGCTGAAGCGTGGAAGCGTTTAGGAACCACAGCAGCTCAGCCACCAAGTGGCAAACCACATAAAGTTACAGAGCGGGGTTGCCGAGTGCTGAGGCACATAGTGCATAAACGTGGTCAATGCTCTGCTGACTCAACTGCAGAGCTTCAAACCTCCTCTGGCATTAACATCAGCACAAAAACTGTGAACCGGGAGCTTCATGGCATGTCTCCATGGCCGCATGCAAGCCTTACATCATAAAGAAGCTGTACATCAAAGCCAGCGCTGTGAGCCTTTTATTTGGCCTCCAGTGTTCTCTTCCATCAGGGGTACTGCTCCGTATTATGGTTATTCATCTAGTGGCCAAGCATCTCTAGGATCACTGATCCTAGAGATGCTGTTGCATGTATCAACCTGTTGGTCTCAGTGATGGTCATAGTAGGGAAAGTCAGCAGTGCCACATCCTCTAGTAGATCTTCAGGTGGTACTTTGTCTCATAGCCTGGGCTAGTGGAAAAGCTTCCAGGTTTCCAGCTTAGTTATGATCTTCAATCTCAGGTCAGGTGTCCTCGAGTTAAGGTCGGGCTCCATTGGTACTGGGGCTTAGTACCCAGTCTCGATGATGAAATCTCCCTCTGACCGGACATCCTGGCTCCCCGGTGCTGTAGCATCTTTGTACCTTTGAAGAGGTACATTGTACCTCATCAATTTCAAGTTGTGAGAGCTGCTTCCATTTGCGGATACTAGAACACTGAGCTAGCAGTTGTTTCTTGGTGAGTCTGGATGCTGGGTTTTGGAGAATCCATTGCTCCCACATCCTCTGCATTTATCCCCTCTCACTGGGAATGCTGGTATAGTAGCATTCCAGTAATTGCATGTCCTCTGCCCTAGTTCATTTATGTCTTGTTCCAGTAGCCCACTTGTCATCAGGCTAAAAATGAGGAGGTGTGAGTCTATCTATCTATCTATCTATCTATCTATCTATCTATCTATCTATCTGTGTATCTGTGTGTGTGTGTGTGTGTGTGTGTGTGTGTGTGTGTGTGTGTGTGTGTGTGTGTGTGCGTGCGTGCGTGCGTGCGTGCGTGTGTGTGTGTGTGTGTTGTGTGTGTAAAAAAGGGATAGGCTTGCTGGTAGCCGCCAGCCGGTTGGATACAAGCCCACGCCAGTTGTCCTGCCCTCCTGCCTGTTTGTAGATCCGGCCCAGGGTGTGACCTGTAAAAACCTTTGCTGAGCTTCTAGATCTGTGGCCAACCATGATCTAACACAGAATGTGGAGGTCCGTCAAGCCATTAGTTTGGTTGAGTTACTTAATGGTTATGAGTAAATCTTGTCACTGACATTGTATATTTATTCAGGGATATCTAATGTAACTGCTATGACATTCAGGATGGAAGAATTATTATCAAGCTTATCATGCTCTGTAAAATTCAAGGTAATCTTTCAACAAACTGAAGCCCAAAATTTGTCTTTGCACATACTGTCCAGGGATGGATATGAATTATACCCAGTGAAGTGAGATCTGGGCAAAACTATGTTTGCATATACAGTGCTGTGAAAAAAATATTTGCCCCCTTCCTGATTTCGTATTTTTTTGGATATTTGTCACACTTAAATGTTTCAGATCATCAAACAAATTTTGATATTAGACAAAGATAACCCGAGTAAATATAAAATACAGTTTTTAAATGATGATTTCATTTATTAAGGGAAAAAGGCTATCAAAACCTACCTGGCCCTACCTACCTGGCCCTATGTGAAAAAGTAATCTTAGTAGATTTTAGTAGATTTCATTTATTAAGGGAAAAAAGGCTACCAAAACCTACTTGGCCCTATGTGAAAAAGTAATTTTTGTAGTTTTAAATACTTGAACAACTGAAATTACTTTGTTTTGACTTGCAGTTTATATTATTGTCTCAAACATGGACACATTTCAGTGGCTTTGAAATTCATCAAACAAATGCTTGTCTTTTAACTGTTTCTCTAACTTGTATTTCTGTCAGAAGTGTCTGATTGTTTCTATGCGGTTGCTTTTCCTGTCTTCAGGTTTGCTGTATGTCTCCAATACATATCTCTTTCTGTCTTTCATTCTGTCTACCTGTTCATTGATCTGTACAAACTGTCTGTCTATGTGCCTGTTTGTCTTTCTGTCTATGAATTACCAACAGAATGAATAAACCATCAGACATAAGGTCAGACAGGCCAGAGGTCTCTGGGTCAACATGACATTAATATTCCCTCACAGCTCATTCACTTCACCGATCTAGTTCACAAGCTGAAGAGGAAGCAAGTCAATCAAAATCTCAGAGAGGTAGTGTACTCCTACTTACACCACTACCTTTTACATCCATGTTATTACTGTTACATGGTCACTGTATCATATATTTTATATCTGTTGGTCCAGGCAAAAACAAAGCTAAAATGTAATTTGCAGTGAACGGTTTCATTCCAAAATACAAGTATCCATTATCTGGTACATACTCTAGAAAAATTATTTCTGCTGTGAATGTCAGCTGAGTGAGGACTTTTACTGCCCGGTAGCAAAAAAGGATTTTAATACATCTGCAGGGGTTTGATTGGATTGTTGATCAATACCGATGCCACAATGAATACTGCCCCAAGTGCTGAGATTGTGACTTTCATATTTTGGGATAAAAACTCCAATGTACTTGCATTTTGAAGAACTTATTGATGGAGGACAGTGCTACAAGTCAGTGACTGGAATCAAAAGTCATTTCATTCTCAGTCTAAAAAAAAAAAAAAGCAAATGACAGCAGCACTGTTACTAATATAGTACATTGCATCAAGATACAGTATATTGCCTCTCAGGCTGACATTTTTCTTACACTTCTGCTCTAATTAGCTAGATTACTCATTCCTATTGTGAAAATTAGAATTCATTATTTGTGCCAAGAACAGGTATAACTCAAAGACACAGGGGGGTGGAAGTGGGGTTTCTGCTAAAGCAAAGCTGATATCAGTTTAATTTGGATTTTTAATTTTGATCAGGATTTTTTAAAGTAAATTTTTATCAAGTAGAGTGAATCAGGTAGTATGTCTGTGAAGATTCTCAGTCATCCAGGCCATAGTTATCCTTGGAGAGCTAAATCAAGGGCAGCTGCAGATTCTTGAAGACGTTTCACCTGTCATCCAAGAGGCTTCTTCATTTCTGGTGGAGAGTCCGACCCCACAGAGGTTAAATACCTGGAGCTTCCCATCTGTCTGTCAGAAATGAAGCAGCCTCTTGGATGAGAGGTGAAGAGTCTTCAAAGATCTACAGACAAGTCCAGTTGCCCTTGATTCAGCCCTCCCTGGATTGTCAGGTAGTTTATTTTTCGTGCTTCCTAGAAACAGTCATAAAACCTTTAATACAGTACATAAAATGTATTAAGTTCCACTGTATAGAGCTACTAGAGCCAAATGGGTTTTTCTTTCTGCTGCAACTGGATTTCATAATGATTCATTTTATTTGTGTGTGTTTGTTTTTTTTTTTGACTATGCCACAGAACAAATTGCCCCTCAGGAAAAATCAAGACTATTCTACTCTTACATTAACATTTTTCACATGATATTCCTACAACTTTGATCAGCACAGTCACTTACTTTACAAACAGACAGGAAATACATCACTTATACAGCTGTCATATCCACTATCACAACGATTTCACATCGAAGCAGCTACGATATCCTCCTTTACCACCAGTACTGTCACATAGGTCCTATGTTGGTCTTGGACAGTGAAATCTTAAATGTTAGTTGACTGACAGACAACATATACTGTAGCACCTTCTCCTGCAGTCACATCCATGTCAACAATTTTTTATTTCACATTCATTCAGTCGCTCTTTCATACCCTCTCCCATTTACCATCCTTACATGTATATATCATATATATGTTATGTTTTCTAATACAGGTCCTCTGCTGCTGGTGCACCACTGTCTTGGTGTGTGTCAGGGGAATGCAAGTAGTGAGAGAATGAGGTCTGTACATTTTGGCCTAAGGTAGTGCTGGAGGAATGGTCATAAGGTTATAAAAGTTGACAGGGTCCATCATCTGAGGAGCATGACTATGCATTCCACATTTCATAGAAATCCACTCACTAGTTTATGAGATATGTATCAAATTTGATATTTTGGCCTATGGGTGGTGCAACAGGAAAGGTAATGCAGTCATCAAAAAAATTATCTCCATTGGGGTACATGAATGCACACACCAAATAGTGTGGCAATTTGCCCAGCAGATTTTGAGATAGATTTCATTTGAGTAAAGTATCAAATGGACATGTACAGACCAACGCGGCCTTCCTTGCATCCCACATGTCAGTAACACTGTGTTTCCCCTAACGTGACACACAAGTATCATATAGTATAAATAAACTGCATTTATACACACAAAAAAATCCTTTTAAGAAATCACAGGCATGTTATTTTTGCAGCAAATCCTCACACCACTGCTGTCACATTTCCACTATGTTGATTCAGAAATTTTGTTACATTATTTGTAAGATATTACATTGTTTATTTATTTATTTTTATTTATGTTTATTTAACAGGGACAATACAAAAAAACAATGTATCAAGTTATAAAAACATGAAACCGTTGCATTGTGTAAAGGGTTTATAGCCCAGGCTAGTTTGTGACCCCAGTCCCTGGTTGGGCCTTTCTATACAAGTAAAGTAAAGTAAAGTATCCTAGTTAAAAAATAATCAGTTACACCAAAGCATGCATGAAGCTCTAATCTATGCGGATACAAAAGCAGTGACAAAAGCAATAACATTTCCTAAATTACAAATGTACAAAATTACAGTGCCAAATTACAGTCATAAAAGCTGTGTCATCACCAGTTTAAAATATGCCAATTAGTGTCCGCACATTTGGTTTGATTTCAACCAGAGTTTAACCTTATCATAAATATTTAAATGTTTATCAACTTATATTACATTAAGAACAGAAAAAAAATATTGGCAGTTAGTACATTATTAGAATGTATTACATTATTGGCAGCTACAAGATTACAGTGATATCCAACAGATAAATGCAAGCAGGTTCAGATTCACCACCAAACCTCAGCTTTTTGCAGAATTAGAAATGCAAAAACTGCACATGAAGTACAAGCCACAATAGGGTCAGGGGACACTGAAGTCCTTCTTACACCCAATCTACATTTCTTTTAAATCGTCACTCCGCAAACAGAAAACCAATCCACTGAGACACCCATCCCAATGAGACTGTACTTCTCACAGCCTCATTTTTGCTGCCTTTTATTTTTTTCTTTCTGTGTGATGAAATGACTGCCCTACATTTGAAAATGCCACATCAACTCTATTGTTGTTTGTTAAATCCATTTGAAATTGAGAAGAAGCCAGCCCACCCACAACCCCCAGTGCCTCTTTGAGCACATAGTGTCGACAGTATGAGTGTTACAACGCAGACTCTGTTTGAGCAGAGAATAGTATGTTGCTGATTTTCTGTCTGGTTCAATTCCTTAATAGTGAAGCTGGTTGACAGCTTGAATGCTGTTACACTCTGCACCGCCCAGTTAAAATCAGCCATAGCCTGATAGTAAACGCTCTGTTCCCCTGTGCTCTGTCAGAGCGAACCTGTGCAAACACTTTTCCTCAGAATACTCGTATAAAAACTAATAGATTTGAACATGCAAATACCCATGTACACCCACATAAACCAACAAAATTCACATCTAGAGGTGACTGAATGAACCTTTATTCCCCAAAGGAAATTTGTCTTGCACACAACATTACACTGAAAGACTAAGGAAGAAATAGCAACGTTAAAACAACATGAACAATGGACTCACCAGTACAGATGCAACAATTAGTCAAATAATTGATTATTTTCCAACTATTAACCCTCTGAACCCCAAGCAGTTTTTGGGCATTTTCTTCTCCCTTCACATTTTGGCTCACTGTGGGCTTGTTTTTCACTGCAATTACAAGTGCTGCACCTCTATGGAAACAGCACAGCTGTTGCTATCACATGGTGTCATTCAAAAATGTCAGTATGAAAGAGTTATAGTGCCATAAATAATAATAAAAAAAATAATAATAATAAATAAATAAATAAATTTAAAAAAAAACACAAAATGAATTTTTTTGATAATTTATTTTACAAAAATTGTGAAACATTGGAATCTATGTATAGAACATTTTTTCAGGTGCCCACAAGTGTCACTGATCCAGGAGGAAAAAAAATAGTAGGGCTTCACATGATTTATTTCCTGAAATATTGACATTTTTCTAACCTGTATAAACTTAGGTGTTTTTTTTTTTTCTATTTACAGTATTTTTATTGCAAATTCACACAGTTCCCTTCAAATCCCTTTTCAAAGTCATGCCAACATTTAGGGGCACCAGAGTCATGCCACTCCATGAAACAGTTCCTGTCCAAAATCAGACAGAGTGCCACACCACAATTCCTGCACTTCCAAGCTGTTTTCCTCTTGCAGTGGACACAGCTCAGCCTCCCTTTCATGGCCTTTTTTGACTTTTCTGCTGCTGTGTTTATAGCCACGTTTGAAGGGAGCCTGTTGCATTTTTTTTTATTGCTATATATATTTATTTGTGAGTTCAAGCTGTCTCAATGGTGTCCTCTGCCCTCTTTGCCCTCTGGCTACGCACTGCTACCTACACACTGAAATTCGGTGAATTTTTGTCACGTGACTGTAGGTCTCATCTGAATCAATCAATCAATCAATCAGTAATAATAATAATAATAATAATAATAATAATAATAATAAAAACTTTATTTGTATAGCACCTTTCATACAAGAATTGCAGCTCAAAGTGGTTCACAATAAAAAGAACATTTGAAAACACATTAAATAAAACATTAAAAAGATTAAAAAGGAGAAGGCTAAAGACAAGAACTGAAATAAAACAAAAGATGCAAGTAAAAAAATAAAAGAGAACACAGTGTGGAATAAAATAAGAGCTAGTTAAAGGCTAGAGAGAAAAGGTAGGTTTTTAGTCTGTTTTTCTTTTAAAGATATCTAGTGAGCCGGCTTCCCTGATATCTAAAGGTAGAGTGTTCCAAAGCTTAGGGGTGTAAATAACAAAGGCGGCATCCCCGATTTTCTTTCGACTGTTGTAGGGAACCAATAAGCCAGCAGCTGATGATCGCAACGTTCTTTGGGGTGCATAGCCGATAAGGGAGTTGGCAATGTAGCATGGTCCTAGCCCATGAAGTGCTTTGTATACAAGCAGGAGAACCTTAAAATCAACTCTAAATGATACAGAGAGCCAGTGTAGGACAGCTAAGACCGGACTAATGTGCTCTCTCTTCCTGGTTCTGGTTAATAAGCGAGCAGCACAGTTTTGGATGAGCTGAAGTCTGTCAGTGGTTTTCTTTGGGAGGCCAGTAAAAAGTACATTACAATAGTCAAGTCTGCTTGAGATAAAAGCATGTATTAGTTTTTCAGCATCTTTTTGATTTATAAATGGTCGTACTTTAGCAATGTTTCTAAGGTGGAAGAATGATGTCTTCATCACCTTATTAATGTGGGACTTGAAACTAAGATCTGGATCCAATACAATGCCAAGACTTGTAACCTCAGATTTAATCCTGGAAGCCAGTTTCCCCAAGTTAATGGACAGCATCTCTCTTTTTGTTTTGGGGCCAACTAACAGGATCTCTGTTTTGTCTTCATTTAACTTTAAGAAGTTATCGCTCATCCATTTGTTCACTGCCATGAGACAGGTAGTGATGGAGTTTATTGCTGTAGCATCATTTGGTTCAGCAGAAATATACAGTTGTGTGTCGTCTGCATAACTATGAAAACATATATTGTGCTCTCTGATGATGTCACCAAGTGGCAGCATGTATAGTGAGAAAGGTAATGGACCAAGGTAGCTCCCTTGTGGAACTCCATAGCAGTTGTCCTGTTCTCCAGACACATGATCTCCCAGTCTGACGTAAAACTTTCTCCCTTTGATGTAAGTTTTAAACCAGTGTAACACACAGTCAGAAAGACCAACCAACTTTTCTAGGCGATTGATTAAGATGTCATGGTCAATCGTGTCAAACGCAGCGCTAAGGTCTAAGAGGATAAGAATTGAGACCTTATTTTCATCATAGTTCAGTCTGAGGTCGCTGACGATTTTAGCAAGTGCCGTTTCAGTGCTGTGATGTTTTCTAAAGCCTAATTGAAATTCCTCCAGGATGTTATTTTCTTTAAGAACGGCATTTATTTGCGCTGCAACTATTTTTTCAAGTATCTTACTAATGAATGGTATGTTTGATATTGGCCTATAGCTGCTTATGTTACAGCCTGAAAAGGGGGGATATGAATGAGACACTCCGACACACTGCTCTCCGTTCAGTTGCTTCATTAAGAATATGAAAATTTACAGAGGTACAAAATGTATGTAAACATAACATAATAACAATATATATTTTTACATTGAAAGCAATACTTTCTAATATAATTTCTTTTTTTCTTCTACAGTAGTCAGGTAAGTATTCAAAAGATCTTATACAAATAAACAAATAAACATGGACTACCAAACCTGAGCGTACTGACTGGATTTTCTGTAAAACACACTTTGAGAAAGAGTACACATTATATTTAACATATACAGAAAAATCAACAATAGCAGCAGCGCTTCAAAATGTGTGTCACACCGAGTCAGGCTGCGCAGTGTATGCTGTGGCTATGCTAGTCTCAGCTAGCCGTATACAAAACATGAATTAAAATGCTTCTGATGCCTTTAAGACGCTCAAAATCATGTCACCAAGTTAGCAGAACATAAATCAACATGTAAACAAACACATACCAAAATAAACAAAGATTAAAGTTTGAATTATACCTGAAAAGGGGGGATATGAATGAGACACTCCGACACACTGCTCTCCGTTCAGTTGCTTCATTAAGAATGAGGCATCGTGCGGAGTGCTCCCCCTTCCAGACTCTGCAGACACCGCCAATCAATCACGCATTTCTCCTTCTTCAGGATCAACCAACCGATGACAGATCAAATCACCACAGGTATTTATACACCTTTCTAAACATTTTCTTAACTATCAAATATATTTAACATTTTTTAAATTTCTTATACACTCCTTGAATTTTAACATTTTTAACCATTTCTTTTTCCACAGGATATTTTTATACATTTTGTATTTTTAATAATAAAGTACCATGAATGAATTTCTCCTTGTCTGTCTCTTTTCTCTTTTTTTTAACCAAGTTTTTAACATTTTAAAATACCTTATGAACTTGTTGTTATTATTAATCAGCTTTCTGATGAAAAATCAGTCTATCACACTTAGTGCATTACTATCTAGGTTGGGTTTCTTTAGTAAAGGTTTTACAACAGCTGTTTTGAACTCATCTGGGAAGATGCCAGTTTGAAGTGACATGTTTATAATTGCCAGGATGTGACGTGATATACTGTTGAACACCCGTTTAAAAAATGCTGTAGGCACTGGGTCAACACATGAGGTAGTGGAGTTACATTCAGTGACAGTCTTACAAAGCTCAAATAATGTTATGCTGGTGAATTTCCACATGGTTACATCATTTTTACAGAATTTTCTGAGATCACCTGTGGGTCTCAGATCCGCTGAAGACCGCAGAATTTTTTGTTTTTTGAATGATCTGGATTGAGTAAACAGCTATTTTTGGCGAATTGTTGAATGAAGCATGTATAATAAAATGATTTGGATGAAAAATCACTTTTTTAGGCTTAGTTTTTGTCCCTTTTTTTAGGAGTTTAAAATCAATTATGTACTTAACAGGTAGCCAATGTAGAATTGCTAGGATGGAGAGATGTGGCCTTTATGCAGAGCCCTAAATACGGGGAGACCACAATAGTCCAATCAGGACAAGATGTATACATGGATGACTTTTTCAAGGTCTGCTTTTATATTTAAGATTAAAATATTTAACCTCTGCATATTTAACCTCATACCACCTCAAAAACACGACTGTGCTACCTAGGTTATTTATACATCAAAGCAAAACTTAAACTCAAAGACCACATCCAGATTGGAATGCTAAATGCCAAATAAAAGCACCTCAGATGTGGACTCATTGAGTCAGGGGAGACTTTGTGACATCCAGCATTTGATATGAGAGAGACAAGCCATAATATGAGAGAGTTTGTCTATGTTGCTACCAGTCAGCAGGACATAAAGTTGCGTGTCATCCTCATAACCATGGAAACCATTATACCTGTGGATTACCTGAACCAAAGGAAGCATATGAATAGAAAATAATAGAGGGCCATACGAAAAGGGGGACTGGGGATGAAGAGAATTCTCCCATTGTAACAGAGATATATTTATCACAGCGGTAGCAGCGAAACCAAGCAAGAGCAGTGTCCTTAATACTGATAGTTTTCCAGGCGATTATAAGGATTTCATGGTCAACCATATCAAATATGGAACTCAAATCAGGCAGGAGTAAAACTGAACTACCCCAGCAAGAATCAGTGTCGAACAGTCAGTCATTGCTAACTTTAATAAGGGCTGTGAGAAGTCGCAAAAGAACATACATTGTTTACATTGTTTACCCAAGTAGAAGTAAAGATATTTGTAGACTGGTGAAACTAGAGGTGTTACTTCAATATCCTCACTCAAGCAAAAGTAAAACATACAGAATCTGAAATGTAGTCAAAATATAAAAGTAAAAAGTAACCCATTATTGACATTGACATTAATTAATATTAACACATTTTGAACACTATTAAACTTAAGATTTGATGGAGAACTCTTGGACGCTAGAAGCTTATGGTGAAGAATCGTTCTTAGAGCCGACAACATTTCTCTTTAGTAAGGCCATGGATGGGGAATGTCTTGCTGCTCTTAACCTGCTGTGTCTTTCTCCTTGTCACAGACATCACATTCACTAGACGCTATTTCACTGAAGTCGAGTCTCCTCGTCTTATCTAGTTTGTCTTGTCATATCTGTTGTGCGTGATATGCACAGATGGATACACCAAGGGATCGTCTTTTCAATGTGTTATTGTCCCATCCATGTTGTTTGAAATCAGTCTTTATTTTGGGAAGGCATGAAATGCAAAATAAGAAGAATTGGTAATTCCCCTAAAACTAAAGTAACACGCCTGTTTTGAAAACAAAAGGAATATAAAATATTAATATTTGTGTTAAAATGTACAGACTAAAAGTAAAAAGTTGTCAGAAAAAATAAATACTCAAGTCAAGTACAGCACAGTAATGTTACTCCCCACCTAACGGCTATTTCAGTGCTGTGCTGGGTGTGGAAACCTGATTGATATTACTCAAAAATGTTTTTCATGAGTAAAATTAAGTGATAGGTGACAGACATTTCTAAAATTGTAGATAAAAAAGAGTTAAGTTTGAAATCTAGGGGATGAAGTGTGGGTTTCTTTAGGAGAGGTCGAACAGTTGCACCTTTAAACCTGGATGAGACAGAGCCAGTGGACAATGAACAGTTGATGATAGAGAAAGCTTGTGTGAAACATCTCTTTTGGAAATCTAGTGCGGATAATGTCTAATTGACAGGTGGTGGAATTTAATTGGGCGATTAACAGCTCTGACTCTAACACTGAAAATTTGCTTGAAATGGGACTGACTGGCAGGGAGTTCAGTGTAGATGAGATTACTGGTCACAGGTGTGATATGGAGCCTGCTGTTGTCTGTTTTATTCAAGAGATGGTGAAGAAATTGCTCACAAATCTCAGTGGATGTTTCCATATGCTGGCTAAGAGGAGGGCAAACCACTGAGTGTACTGCCTGAAATAAGACCCTGTGGTTGTGACAACTGCTCGCAATCAGATAAGAGAAATAAGAATACCATGCTTCTTTTACTGCTTGCTGATAGGCCATCATCAAAGTTTTGAGGATATCAAGAAATAGACCTCAAGTTTGTACTTGTTCCATTTTTGCTCAGCTCTCTGGCACTGCTGCTTTAAATCCCTAGTATGGTCATCAAGCCATAGGGGGGCATTATGTTTTGCTCATTTCAACATAATAGGAACGATATCACTGAGAAGTTGATACCCTTTTAGAATTGTTCAGCCAAGCACTGACAGAGAAACCCTTCTGATTATCTGTGTTGTGGGCAGAGGCAGTCATGAACTAAGCATAAAAACTGCTTGCTGACTTGTAATTAAAAGACCAAGAGTGGATACAAGTAGATGACCTATGAGCAGGAAGTGGGAGCAAGGTATTGAAAATCATGGCCTTGTGATCACAGATACCTAGAAATTAAATATTTTTAAGAGTTAGCATTGTTAAGGATATGCTTAACAGTGCTAACCTTATGTCCTCTACAGATTAAAACACATAGACCTGGAAACTGAGTATTTAAAATAAAATCCACAGTCTCAAAAGAAGAAAAAGTATAAAGAGAGACAGGGAACCTTTATAGTTGTTATTAAAAATGATAGCTATCCCACCTCCATAGCCTTACTACCTGGGTTGATTAAAACATTAGTAATTAGAGGAACATGACTCAGTTAGTGGGACAGAGTATCCAGGGCTTAACCAGGTCTTAGGGACAAATAAGAAATCAATGTTATTAGTCAGAATAAAGTCTTAGTAAATAAAAAAAAAAAAAAAAACTTTTTCGCAAGGGACCTTGCATTATGTGAGCAGAAATGCTGGAGATGGAATCATCATTACACACAATACACTTGAAGGGTGTAAATGTTTCTAAACTGAGGGTTCACAGTCCACATTCAGAGAGTCCATGAATTATTACAATATATATTTTAAAAAGATCATATGGCCTTCACACACACACCATATTGCCTCAAATAGTGACCATTATTTACCTCAGCTGCAGAAAGAAACAGGCCTTTGTTTGAAGTAGGCCTTTATTTCCAATTACCTCTGTTTGATAAGCATAATTGGTCATACTTCAGTACAAAACCTCCTTTCTGCTCCAGTTACTCTGTTAATACAAATACTTCCTATCAGTTTCAATTTAAAAGCCCTCTAGCATTTCAGTGGACACAAACCTTAAATTTCTTAACAAGGCTTTTATTGTGAAAAATAGGCAGAGCAAGGTCTGCAAAACTTATTGACTTGCAAGGTGTGGCAAATGCACTTGAAATGGAGCTACAAACAAACAAACACACAAACACAACAAAGAAGACAACCACAAAAGACGCAAAAAGAACTGTCTTTCCACCAAAGCTGCGTAGCGTTAGCGATATGGAGAAATGGCTAAAACTATGCAAACAGACTTCTGTTTCGGACATCGGTAAAAAAGAAGCAATATAAAGAACATGTTCGCTTTTACCTCAACTGATGATGATCCATCGCAACCTCTCTATGTAAAAAGGTACTGTCAAACCATGGCATGAAACCTGAAGCTTCAGACACCAGTGGTCTGCAATAATAAAACTGTCCGAGTTCAGGGGAGAGCAAAGTTGTAGCCAGCAGCCAGAACAAATTGAATGGGGGTCAGCCAGTTTTCACAGAGGGGCCGGAGTATGATTGGCAACGGATACTTTTACAGGGTAAAAATGCCAACACCACTATGTGACAAGAGAACTCATATTATTATTCTGGATAATGCTTAACAATACAAAAACACATTACAAACTTGTTAATTACACACTCTTAACCGAAAAAAAAGGTTTCATTCAATGCCTGCATCAGAACATAGCACAAGCATTTTCTCATAAAAAAACTTAATTGAACAAAAACACTAACAACTACTAACTGATATTCTATTGTTGTATTTATTTTCATGTCAGCAAGAGCAGGAAGCAGATGTTGCATTTTCATTTTAGAACAACCCCCTTCATTTATGCTGGGAAACAGAAATCTGACTAAAGAGCCTTATGATAAAGGGATCAGACATTTCAGATGCCTATGTGGAGAACAATACAAACGGAAGATTTTGCTTGAAAACCAGGGCAGTGTGGGTTTTGTACATACAGTCACAGAGCACCATACATACACACAAAGAAAAAAATAAAGAAAAGGAGGGACATCTGCAGCAACAAGCACACAGGGATTATAATTATCACTATATTATCATCATTGGTATTATTAAGCACTACTGTCTGTGAGCCATAGCTTTAATTTGTGTTGTTAAATGTGCCATAAATGCAAGTTGATGATGTTCATGTCAGCTTTCTGGTGGCAACACTCACCACCTACCATTTTTTTTAACCACTGGACTCACTGTCTGAAGAGCTGCAGGCCATGTGTCTCTGTGTGGGATCTCCTGAGGACCTTCTCTCTCCTCTTTCACTCAGGTATTTGCATGTGGGGTCTCTCTCGAAGTCCGGCTGCACCAGCTGCACCCTGCATGCAAAGTGGATGCTGTTGCAGCGAGGACCACCCAGGCACACCTGCAGCAGCAGACACTAGTTGCAGCACACACACAAATAATTAACAACAACAAAATTATGCATACTGCAATCCACACACACATGGACATTATTCTCACAGTCAGACAAATACCATCTTTCTCCCCTTCCCTCTCTCTCTCTCTCTCTCTCTCTCTCTCTCTCTCACACACACACACACACACACAAAGCTCCATTTACTATCTACATGCTTGCACACTATCTTAGTAGTTCTTAAGTGCCAATGCTAAAACAGCTTTTCAGTCCCCATTATACCCCTCTCTAAATTCCCCCGATATGTGCCCTGCCTCTTTTTCCTTTTGTCTTCCCCTCACAATCTCTCTCTCTCAATGTCTGTCTGCCGGTCTGTCTGTCTGTCTCTCTCTCACGCACGCACGCACACACACACACACACACACACACACACACACACACACACACACACACACACACACACACACACATACACACACACACACACTTACACCAACATTCAGATTTCCAACTTTGTTCAAATGTTGAATTATTAAGGGAGCCAATTTTGAGGAGGTCTGCTCTGCATTGGTATGAAAACACAATCTCCATTTCAGCTGAAAGTGTGAGAAGAGGAGAGGGAGGGAGGAAGGGAGCCAAAAAAAGGGGAAAGAAGAGGGAGGAGAAATGAGGGCAATGATTTGAAATTCCATTTATGAATAAAAGGAAACTTTAGAGAGTTGTTCTCAGAATAAGGCATTAACCATTCCAAGCGTGTGTGTTTTTGACAGTGCTGCATGTCTCCAATTGAGAATTAATGCATGTTTGCAGATGTATTTCTGTGTTTGTTCATGTGTGTTTGTATGTATGTGTGTGTGTGTGTGTTTGTGTGTGTTAAGAGGATTCATGAGGCACCAACAAGGGACTAAGGCCAACTGGTGCTGGTGCCAAAACAGCACTTGTTCCCCACTGCCCTGCAGTTTGTATTTTGCTAAGCGCCATATATCTCCCCCACTCACAAATCTTATTTTTTTTGCCAGATTTTATGGCATTTTATTGACCTACTGCACATTTTGTCTTTGGTGCCACATTTTAAACTTTATTTATTTATTTATTTGACAGCAAATGGATTTTGCACTATTTTTAGTTGAGTAGCATTCAAAATGGCTTCAGCATAAACTACTACCTTGAGTTGCTTTTTGTTTCCCAGTGCTCTGGACTATTGTTTGCATATAGACATTTTCTGCTTTTGTTTTGTTTGTTTGTTTGCTTGTTTGTTTTGACTGGAAATATTACTAAATATTCCCAAAAAAAAAATAGTCGGCACATTGCCTGGAGTATTGTTGTTGTTGGCTCAGTAACTTGTATTTTCAAAACATCAGGTTTTCAGGGATTTAGAAAACAGCCTTGATTGATAATCCCAAATTGTTTTGAAAAGTTTGTCTTATAGAATTTCCTCAGTCCATAGAGGAGCATCAGATTTACTGAAGATTAAACAAGAAAATCATCACTATTGGAGCTGCGAGGTTTTCACATCAGAATTGATATATTCATCAGAGTTCTGACTGTGACTTAACCGAAACTAATGCAAATATGTACACACCAAGTTCCTCAATCTGCAGCTTGGAAAAGCGATCAGCTGGTAATTTGGTGCATGTCTACACTGGCACCTTTTGTGCATGTTACCTGTATCTTTAATTTAATTTTTAAGAAACAGACTCACATGAGATACTCAGGAGGATGCCTGGGGAACATCATCAGCTGCCATCAGCAGCTAACACAATCTCTCTCTCTCTCTCTCTCTCTCTCTCTCTCTCATGACAAACCACTTAAAACTCACATATGTCTATCTATCTATCTATCTATCTATCTATCTATCTATCTATCTATCTATCTACACTCAGTGGCCACTTCATTAAGTACACCTGTACAATCTAATACAATCAATACAATACAATCTAATTATCACTATATGTACATATATAAATTCTATTATGGGTATTTCATATGTGTTTTAAAGTTATATATGCATATATAAATAATAATATATTAACACACACTCAGTGGCCACTTTATTAGGTACGCCTGCACAATCTAATACAATCTAATACAACTGTTGTGCCATAAAGTTTATTTTTCTGAAGCCTATAATGCTCAGTTTTTCTTGTTGTCACAGTAAGAGAGGTGTTCATTCAATTATGTGTTTGGCACTGAGCTCATAGTTGGTGGTGCTGTTGTACTGGACCGAATTTTATCGAGAGGTGTTTCCAATATTCTGTCCCCCCTCGTGTATATATAAATAGGAAGGACAAAAAGTTAGAAACACCGCTCAATACAGTGTAGTCCAGTACAAGACAAACTACAACCTCAATAATAAACATAGAATTAAATTTACACAGTGTCCACAATGTCAACAAAAACAGAACAGTACAGGTGGACAGATGTTTCCTGCAACAACTGATTTTGACTTAAAGCGAGTAAATTACAAGCCCACAGCATTTTATTCAGTCTGCCTTAAACGGAAGGGACTTACTGTTTTAAATTCATTTTCGCCTTACAGCCCAACTGAGCTGTCTGTTTTTTGTTTCATAACTCATTCTGGAACAGTTACAAAGACCTGAAAGTGGACAGACATATGGTGAAGAGAAAATAAAATAAAAGACAAATACACATACAGACACACACACACACACACACACACACACACACACACACAGCTATACACAACAAACACAATGAATCTCTGAATAACTGGATAAAGAATAAACATTCTTAAAATGGTTATCAAAAAGAACAGGCATGTCTATCCCATTATCCTATCCCTTACAGCTCACCCTTAACCCTGTTTCCTGCCTCCTCAAAAACCTTTTTAGAAATGCTTAGATGCTTGGAAATGGTAACATTGCCAGGGGAACAGGTTTCATGCAGTGATGTTAGGTTTAAGACACTATAAACACACAGCTACCTTCAGGAACAAACATGAGCTATTAGAGGAGATTTTTGGTACCTTAAACAAGGGAGAAGACATTTTGAAAAAAAAAAAAAAAAAAAAAAAGTGGAAATAATTTATAAACCTTAGGCATGTTAAAAGTAAAATATATTGGATATGTCCAAATTTCCTTTGATTGGTCAAAAACAAAAACATTTAACTGTGCTGCCTGGCGGTTTACATAGCCAGGGAAAACACAGTATTTACTCCACATGAAAGCCCCATCATCCTCTGAGGGTTTTTTCTTATTTTGTATTTATTTATTTATTTATTTTTTAGGCTGAGGTTCAGTAATCAGCAGTGGGCTAGTGCGCTGAGGATCACACAACAATCCCAAGTGACATTTCCTGCTCTCTTCATCTTGTACATCATAATTCTATGTCATGGCATATTCAGAATTTCTCAGATGATGCACTGGCAAAGGAAAGGAGGACAAGTACGCTGCTCTGTGTAACTAAGTGCCTTTAGTACCCTGGAGGACTGGCACAAAGACGCCAGCACCTTGGCTCCAATAAATACAGCTCCGCCGTTCCATCTCAAAGCCTCTGTAGCAAAACCATATTACACAGAGATGACACAAACTCAGACGGCCACAGCCAACACAAATTCACAGCAGAGCCGCCGAGGAAGCACAGCTGACAGCAGTCACTCTAACCAAGCTGCAAATTGTGTAACAGGTAGAACGACGCGGAAATTGTTGGTAACAGCCGTAAACCATAGGTGTGCCGTAATGTTACTTAGCACAAGTCGTTCAAACAAAAATGAACACTCATTTGATAAAGTGAAAGTAGACCCTTGTCACCCCAAGGGCAGTTATCAAAATTATCCATGTTGTTGTCTTTGCATAGAGCTACAGTATTTGACTTGAGCCTCACAGACAAAGACATCCAGCTCCACTGTACAGAGGTGCTGGGAGACTTCACTTGACTGAAAATCTCACTAAAAAAACACAGATAATAACTGAATAGACAGACTCAGACTGTAAAAATAAATAAATAAATAAATAAAACGATAGCTTTCTCTAACTTGTAAAAAGTGAGGTGAGTGGTTGCACTGAACTTTTTTAATTGAGTCAACTTTAAGGCTTTTTTTTTTTTTTAAGTAGAATGAACACTGTAACATTACTTAATATTAACCCAACAAAATCAAGTTGAGTTAACTAATACTACATGGACTACTTAGTTAGATAAACTTAATTTTCTTGGTAAAGGTAACTTACTTGCACATGATACCAAACTGAATTAAAATGAGAACAGGTTACTTGTAAAAAAAGTTGGATGAACTTGGTTTTCTTAGCAAAATGAACCTAACCACACATGTGAATGAACTCTATTAAATGGAGCCCAGGCTACAACCTCTAGTGGATGAATTAAGCTGCATTAATTTCTCTAGTTTTGTGTTTTGTGGCTGTAATTTCTATGTCCCAAGCACTACACTTTGATTAACTTTACATAAACAGACTTTCCTGTCAATAACAAATTCAAATTATGAAGAATTAGGTGGAAAAACAGATTTAAAACTTATAACTGTTACTCAAGTCTTTACCCCAGTGCTTCACAGGTTTCACCTCTAACAGTGCATTGCAAAACAAGCCATAAAAAATGTATACATACACAACACCCATATATTCCATTTATTGTTCACTGATGAATACAGACACATTTCAGAATATGACAGGAATGATACGCCTCCTTCATAATCTATTGGGAGAAATTAAGTAATAGTCTGCTCATCTGTCCTCATAACATGGGACTGTCATAATGTCCACTTACTTAGTTTACCCTCATAATATTTTGGGTCATGTAATCAAATTAACAGCACATCAGTTCTGCATCTACAGTTGTTGTCTCCATAATGCAGTTTATTTTGGTAAAGTGGACGTTGGAAATAACTTTGGTCTTGAGAATTGACGGCGTTGGCCAGAGCTCCAGCGAGGTCTGTAGTCACAAGGATGGATGACCCAAGATTGATCCTCAATATAGCCCAGTATCTTCAGCTCTACAATCCATTTTATAAGGATTTAATGAAGAAGGGAAAAAGAAGCTGCTGCCTCAGCAGTTCAGTAAGTTAAGTTTTGTAAATGCTTTTACCTCACTGAAGGAACTTGTCTGTCTAACTAACTTACAGAAATGTGGATTAAAACTGTACTATTGCTTTACATTGAAATTCCAGTTGGGGTAGTGGCAGCAAGTAACGCTGGCTGTGTTAACAGACAGTGCACACACACTACAGCAGCCACACAACATGCCACACACACGTGTTCCAGGTGTGGCTCTCTGCAGAGCTAAATCAGTCTAACCTTTCCACTTAGTCTGAACCAGAGATACTAAAGGAGCCTCCGTTAGTGCTCCTGGGCTGAAGCTGCTAACACAGCTAATTTCCCACCAACTCCAAGGCAACACCCAGTTAACCTTTTCAACTTGTACAAAGTCTTCAAATTAAGGATTTGTCTGAAGCACATCTAACTTTTGTTTCCTCTGGCAGCATCCCATGTGCCACCTGTGTTTGTTTGTGCCAGATATGATCTAACAGGAAAACCTCACACTTCTCATAACACAAGCTCTTAAAGCGATATACCCTCATTTAAAAGTGGTATTTAATTATTGTACACTTGAGATAAAATTTACAAGACACGAAATCACCTCTGGGAGTACTATTGCTGTCAGACAAAAAATCAAATTAGGGGACTGTACCTACAAAATGGGGGTGTCTTGTCACCCAAACCAATGCACTAACTCCCTAGAAACTGTTGGAGTCCTTCAAAGAAACCATGTGTTATTAGGAAGAGTGACTTGAGCACTCTCAATGACATGCTGTGTATGCGGTGGAGCACCTTCATTCCACCGAGGCACGCCAGGGAGCCCTGCAGGTGTTCATTAGTGCAGACAGCCATCCGCCGCAAAACAAAGCCTCTTTTTATAACAACAACAACAATGGCATTAGCCTTACCCAGCTTGGATTTTTCTGACACTGTTTTGGAATATATACATAATATTTGCCTGAATCCTTAATAATCTGTAAATGTGTAAACAATCACTATTAAACGTGTCAGGATGTTTATCTATCCATGCAATGCACATAAACTCGATTTGATGTGTATTTGGAGTTGAAAAGGGTCTCAAATATTAAACTGACATCATGGGCCAATCCCATTTCTTATTTCCACCCCTACCCCTACCCCTCTTTTTCGAGTGCCACTTGCCCCTTGCAACAAAGTTACAAGGGGTAGGGGTTGAAATACTCCCCTATGAAATGGGACAACCCTTCATCCCCGGAAACGTCATCATTAGTCATCAGTGACGTTGTAAACAGACGCAATTTTTTTTGCCGGTAAATCTCAATCTCAAAATGACGTCTTCAACTGTGGTAATCTCTCTTGCGTGGGCTATTGGCATCTTTTCAATAGCGAATCGGAAGAATGTAAGGAGATGTCTCCGCTGCGCGTTGTGCCACAGATAAGAACGCCCCTCAGCCGTTGTAAAATCACTGTAACCCACGGCTTCTCGGGGCTTATTGTTTAATTCGACGCCTGGGAGCGCCGGTGAATCAGCTTGAGGTATGAATGATAGACCGTAAACAAGTTTTGTTGTAGTTAGCCCAACGTTAGCCACACAACATGCTAGCCAGCTGGTGTAGTGGTGTAATGTCAAACAAATAATTGCTGCCTTTATTGATTTTTGTGTTAATTGTGTGAGAAGTGTGGGAGATTTCTCGTAGCACTCGCTTTGGAGTGTGCCTCTGAAAAAACTCTGTTTGGAGGGCTTTATAGCCCTAGCTCTCCACCCTCCCCCTCCGCCTCAGCAAGAATTGGAACATCCCTACCCCTATGCGTGAACACGCAAAACGGAGGGGTAGGGGCAAGTGGTAGGGTTAAGGGGTGAATTGGGATTGGCCCCATGTCTACACAAGATCATCTCAAGAACGACTCTGATTGGTCAATCATAGGGGGATTCCTGTGCACAGGGGCTCAACAACATGCACATCAATGCTGAAGTGTAAAAGTTTCAATGTAAGCATCACTGTGTTGTTCACATTCATGCAATACAAATTACAGTATCCCTGTGTTTTTCTCAGTATTTTTCTGGAGTTATTATGTCAGTGATATAACTAAAATATCTCAACATTAGAATTAATCACTTTTACAAACTTAATTACTATAGTGCTGTTTTGTTATTGTTGGGTAATGTTCCCTCTTTATTGTAGCTGTGTGTTTTCTGTGCTGCTGGTGCTGTCAATGTGTTAAAATTTGGCTTCTTGTTTCCTGGCTTTTCAGGCATTTTCCAGTTTTTCTTTGCTGCATCTGGTGGCCAAGAGGGAATGGAAAGATTGAAGTGCAGGGTTAGCAACCAAAGAATCAAGGATTGATTTAAAATGCTGATTGATGATGTCGCATGGGAAACTGTTTACAGCTTCACTGATGTAGAAGTAGGATACCAATCATTAGTAGAATCAGTTTCTGTTTTTCACAAACGCTTTCCCTTAATTCATCTACACTAAAATGCAACCACTGGATACCAGAAGAGTTGGTTTATCCCTTAAACACATCTTCAAATAACACAAATAAATTATACAAGAAATGTCCAAAACATTTAGATTTTTTTCCCTGTTTCATCTTTTTTTTTTTTTTTTTTTAGGTTATATCATTTGTGTGTGCACATAAAATATACCCTAAACAAAGTAACCTATATTTACAGGAAGTGCCTAATGGATCAAACAACTTGAGATATTCCCTTAGCAATACATTAAAGCATTGTCTTCCTCTCTATCCTGTTTCTCTCTCTGTCTCTCTCTCTCTCTCGCTCGCACGCACAAACGCACGCACGCACGCACACACACACACACACACACACACACACACACACACACACACAGTGGTGGGGAAGTGCTGTTTTGGATCCACTGCCAATGGCTTTTGTCACTGCTTGGTAGCTCATGTATTCTCTGCTGAGAGCTTTGTGGTCTATGCCAACCATAAGTTATACAGGCACAGGCACACACACACACACACACACACACACACACACACGCACATGCACACATACAACCGCTAGGGCGCTCTCTGTCTTGCAGCTTTCATAATCTGCATCAGGGGTATTTAAGTCAATTTCATTTCCCCAGCTGCTGTGTTTTGTTCTCCTCCTGGTTAAGTTGCAAAGAAGACCTATTTTAGTTTATAATTCTATTTTTTCCCCATTTCAAATGAATCATCTGGATTTGCCACCTGATGGCTTTCTTTATCTCACCTGTGTTTTGTATTTGTTTCAATTTTGCTTCTTTCCAGTGCTCATGATTCAAATGTGTAAATAAAGCATACTAAAAGTTGCAATGTGATGCGAAATGGGATCAAAACTCTGCGTTTTCATACGATTGAACATGTCAACACACACAAACACACACATGCACACAGACATCCATTCATCTGGTCCCCTCCAGTGTCCCATAAACATTTCATCAAACCTGTCGAGAGACAAACCCAGCATCATGAAACATTCATACTCGCATGGCAGGTACGCCACTCTGCTCTGGCCTCACTCACGCAACGCAGCACTCATTTCATCAAATTCACGCAACCAAGTAAAAGCTTACATACAGTATTACCCAAAGCTAAGCTGAGTCTGTGTAAGAGAGATAGAGAGACCCAGGACGAGAGCAAGTACAAAAACAACACTCTCATTTCTTCATATTTGGGACAGAGAGGCTATATGACGGCAAAAGACAACATAAATATTTAGATGAGAAATATTTACATATTAATGCCTTTGTGCACCAGAATTCTTTCTCCCTCTCTCCCTCACACACACACTCATCATACATGCAAACATTTCAGTAAATGTTGTGGCTGTGTCTGGGACATACTGTCCCAAGGGAAGAACTGTGTGTACGCAGGCTCATGCATGCACTGTAGCATTCACACATACACACACACACACACACACACACACACACACACACACACACACAGTAGCGATGCGACACATTAATGCATTTTCTGTGTAGGAGTTTTATTTACCTCTCTTTCCTCTGCCCCTCTCCCTCCCTTTCCCACTGTGTGTGTGTGTGTGTGTGTGTGTGTGTGTGTGTGTGTGTGTGTTGTGTAGCTTACTTATGTAACGTATGGAGACTACAATTGAATAGAGCTTTTAAGAATGACTTTTTTGGGGGGTATGGATGTAAAGCATGAGAATATCCTGCAGAGGAGAGGAGATGAAAGGGAAAGGGAGACAATGAGAGAGGAGCAGATAAGAGAAGAGCATTTGGGAGAAAGGGAAGAGGGTGAGGAACGGAGAGAAGGCAAGTGTAACTCAGGAAGAGGGAGCACGTGAAGAACATAAAAAAAAAAAGAGGAGGAGACCAGGCAGACAGGTCAAGATGCAGGTTGAGAAGCAGGAAGAGGCACGATACAAGATGAGTTTAAAGAGGGGATGAGAGTAGAGGAGGGGGAAAGGCAAGGGGAGCGAGGGAGGAAGAGGAGGAGAGTAGTGGTTTGCAAATGTTTACTTGATATCAGCGGCAGGTCTTATCTAATGTGCTGCAAACACACAAAGTCATGCACACACTTGTTTTTCTGTCTCTTCAGTGTTAGATAATACGAGAGAATAATCAGCAGGTATCTGCCTCCTCTCACTGGCCCCTGGATGGGAATAAAACAACACACGCCGTACTTCCTCCGTCCGTCCCACTGCTGCCCCCCCCATCCTCCTCCTTCCCTCTATACTCCCACCCTCCCTCTATCCATCCTTCCCTCCATCCTTTCCTCCTTCCCTCCTTCCCACCCGCCCTCCTTCCACACTTCATCCCTCCCGCCTACTGTATCTTCATCCTTCTCTCCTCCTAGCTCTGACTCCATTCGTTCCTCACTGTTTCTTTCTCTCCTTTCTTTTATTGTTCCTCCGTCTTCTCCTCTATCATTCTTCCCCTCTCACTCATCCCTCCATCCATCTCTCTCTTCATTCTTCCTGCATGCATCTCTCATCTCTCTCTCCAACCAGGCTTTGTTGTCTTCAGATTAAAATATCACTGAACCGCGCGTGTGCACAAACACACACACACACACACACACACACACACACACACACACACACACACACAGAGGAACAGAACAGAAAAGAAAACATCCTCCCACAGATGAACCCAGGTTACATAAATGTTTGCGCTGGATTCCTTGACTTTTGCTGTTTATCTCTTTATTTTCATTATTGTCTTGTCTCTCTTTGTTGATTCTTAAAAAAAAAATAAATAAATAAATAAATAAATAAATAAGGTACAGTCTGGTTCCTCCACAGCTCAATGAGCACAGAGTTCTGCTAACAATACAAATAGGGGTATATTTACTGTGGAATTAAGACTATTTATCTTAAAAAAAGGTGTCTTTTTCAGAAGATTGAGAAAATGCCGACTGCTGTTTCCACTGACGCTAATGGACTTTTGAAATGATATAAAATGGTTTTGGTGCCACTTTCATGCAGCCTAGAGTTGTGCAACTAAACATGCGTAAAAAGGACCACGGACATTTTGAATTCAAGAAACGGCTTCATCTAGACTTATTAGTTTATTAACTAAACGTAAACTGGATAGACAGATAGACAGACAGACAGACAGATAGATAGATAGATAGATAGATAGATAGTCATGTAACTTGTCATGTAACATGTCTTTGTCACTTGTCTTTCATGCTTTCCTCTGGCTTTTCTCATCTCTGGCTTTTCCTCACAAACTATATTTTTCATCTGAATTTTATGTTGTGTAACTCCGGCATGAAAAATGAAAATGTATAGACTGCAGCTTGTCAATTAATGACCATGGCTTTTCACCAAATCAATATATGCTGACTGAGCTGAGGTAAACACAATGTGAGCATGGCAGCTGCAAGACATATCAGGGACTGCTCACAGGTCCGAGGGCCAATTATTCTGAAACCCCAATAGTCAGAAAAATGTCCCACTGCACCCAAAAGGCCATTAGTCAGACGGCCTGTTATCTTGCAAACAAACATCCATTATTCTGAAACTCCAATAGTCCTTAAAAAGTCCACTTAGCAACTTTGGTTAAGTTTAGACAGGGGATTCCTCAGGTTAAGGTTAGGGTAAACGGGTATTTACAAAACTGAGCATAACACCGACAGTCACTGAACTCCAGCAACTCCAGAGTGTGCATTTTCAGAGCAAAGGGCCTGAGCAATGGCCACTTTGGTTTTCGGGATAATGGACCTTTGAGCTAATGAGCTTTTGGTCCAATGGGACATTTTTCAGACTATCGGGTTTCGGAATAGTGGCCGTCAGACCAATGACATGACACCGAGATATCACTCCGCCACAGTTTGACCAGGACAGAATCTAACAATTTGATGTAGGAAATTCAAGGTTATTTATTTGAACATACAGAGGAGGAAATCAAGCAATGTAGAGAAGAACAGCGATGCGAAGAAGAACAGGAGGCTTTAGCTGGACAAGTGACAAGTCAGGCAATAATGCTAGAGTTAGTTTACAGCTGCTTTAGTTTGTGGTTATTTTCCCCAGACTCCAGACAGTACCTGGTGGTTTGTTACATCAAAAGTGCTCCGCCATGCCTACAGAGATGGATTAATGTTAATCTGTGTTGCTGTGAGAGGGATTGCGGACCGTTCTGGTTGATGGAAATGGCTAACAAGATAGCAGAGGAAGCAGTGTTTCATATGACAAAACAGGTTTTTTTTTGTTTGTTTGTTTGTTTTGATGTCCAGTGATGTTGGATTTTTCTTCCCCAGAGCAAATAGGAACTAACACCTACACAAAAATAAGTCAAGGCACAACACCCTCTGCTTTAATTTTGCTTTAAATTTTTTGGATTTGACCACAGGTGGCCACCTCAGTGGGCGGGGCTCAGCACCAACAGGGCCTCATTTTCCACATTCATGTAACACCACAACACCTGGCAGGGAGGTTGGTCATGTGTCGAGGCAGCACTGATCAAGTTTCCATGCTGATTGGTTGAGAGGGGCGTGCCATATGACAACAGCATCGCCTACAGAGGGCGTGGCTCATACAGAGCTGTAACTTCCAGCTATGACCTTAGCAGAGGCCTGCATTCAACTGAGTGACTTTTTCTTTACTTAATTTAACTTTTCTATCCATGACTTTCTAAACTCCACTGAACA
The DNA here is from genome assembly GCF_902150065.1 of Myripristis murdjan. Classification (NCBI taxonomy): domain Eukaryota; kingdom Metazoa; phylum Chordata; class Actinopteri; order Holocentriformes; family Holocentridae; genus Myripristis; species Myripristis murdjan. The sequence continues at coordinate 25,371,465 of NC_043992.1, forward strand.
ATTTCTTCCTGTGATTAAAAGCTCATGCATGCACACACATGCACACATACGTGCACAGCCCTTGTTTTATCTCATGTAGATGCGTCACGTAATCTCATGTGGGATGGGACACTGATTGTGTGTGTTTTTTAGCCTTATTTAAAAACATGACTAAGAATACACTCTTATTTACAGCAACAGCCCGGGGGAGTTGTTGTAGCAGGAAGAAAGGTTACACACACACACACACACACACACACACACACATAAGACACACATTGTTTGATTTGCTATTCTTACAAGGGGGATTAAAAAAACAGACATGTTGTTGTCCTTCACACTGCTCCTCACAAAATGATCTTATGTAATTAAAAATGTAAATGTGTGTGTATGTGTGTGTGTGTGTGTGTGCATGTTTGTGTATATTGGAGGTTGATCCATGCAACTGATTGAGAAAGATGGTGGGCTGCAATTGTGCTGTTTTTCTTCATATAAGTGACCAGCTTTAATTACTTTTACACTGACAAGGTGCGCACAAACAAACACACACACATACACACACACAGATGCATGCACGCACATGCACACACACCCTATCTGCTTATTCAGCTTCTCACATAAACACAAACTGCCCCGTGTTACTGCAGTCTTGGCTGATGTGAAAACTGAAAAGTGTGTATCTGTCTCTGTGGAATTCAATCTGTCACGAAGTCACGGATCCTAAACCATCAAGCTGCTTTAACATGGAATCACTGTTGCTTGTCGTCTGAGGAAACATTTTGTCAAAAGAGCTCTTTTTTTTTTTTTTCTCAGGACTTATACGAATTTTATGGGGTAGTGTGCACGCTGATTTAACCAAATTTACATTGTTTTGGGCAGCTGATTTATTTTCTTGTGCAAGGGTTTTAGGATTATTCTGGCATACATCATTTATAGAATGCTAATCAAACATAATTTGATTTTTCTCACACAGAAAACCACCAAGTATTTGTCTGGGAGATTTTTGCAAACTCAAATTTCCCGCAACCGAGCTTAAGCTTGTAGCCACTCTGCTATGAAATTGCTGATGCTAATGTTATGAGTGTCATGCTTGGTAGCAAGATCTATAACTTCCTCTCAAGATGAGTTTCTACTGATCCTCAAGCCCACGAGTAAAACGCCTGCAAGCCCGAAAGTTTGCAATTCTACAGCCCAAGCAAATTTGAAATTTGTGCCGGCTCCTGATTAGACAGAGGACAGTAAATCTACCAGAGGAGTTTCTTCTGCTCCATCTCAAAACTTGTGCTCCTCATCCTCATTAGTCCTCAAAGTCAGTGGAAAACATTTTGGAATTGCCAGCAGTGAACTGCCTGAGGACTTCAGGCTTTGATCAGGCACATATGGGGTTAAAAGCTCTGTGACACAGTTTGGTGAAAGACTTCTCTGTAAAAGTGATATATCATATTGTAAAAGTGAATAATAAACAGGCTCAACAGGTAACAAATACAGATGCAAAAATCAGGGTGATAACTCGAGTGAGAATCTGCACTGCTGCTTTTTGTAGTCGTGGGTGAGGAAGGGATACAGACAGCAAGTGTAGTCAAAGCGAGAAGAGATGAAAGTATGGGTGACTTTCTCCACATTGCTCAGGGATAAAAACTACTTAATTTTGGAGATATTCCTCAGCTGAAAGAAATGAGACTTCACAACTCTCTTAACCTGCTCATCAAAACTCAAATTAGTTTCTAGCTGCCGGCTGTACATTGGCAGTCAGAGTCCCTTATTCATGGTGGATCAAATTAATGGAGTTGGGTGGGCCAAAAAGTGGTTCCATCAAGTTGTAGAAAATTCTGTGACATCCAGCGCTTAATATCTTCAAGATGGTTATTGGGAGTGGCCACACAAGTATACTGTTTGTATCTGTTTGGGTAAACCATCAATCCAAGCTGCTGTACAGCTGATGATCAAGAGGCTAAGCCCATAGTCACTTATCTACTGAGAGGTTTACTGTTGGGTCACTGTTTTAACCCCCTTATCCTCTGCTCTGCTACCACTCCACTGACTGGGTCACTGCAGACACACACACACACACACACACACACACACACACACACAGAGAAAGAGAGAGAAACACACATGCACACCCCATTCATCATGGATAGAGAGCTTGTCAGAGTCTAGTACTCAGCCTCTCTAAGCCCCAGCAGATTACTTCCTGTAGCTGATTGTCATTTTTTGTTTTTGTGCTTCTCTGCCTACTGTCCCAGAACTGATCTGCAGTGTCATGACCAGCAGTGCATGGAAACCACTCAAAAATAACTGCAAAAATTTAAAAATGGATACTTACCAGTAAGAAAAAAAAGGTAAATTTGGGTTTTCTTGCTGAGAAGTTTTGGGAGATAGAAGGTTTTTGGCCAACAGCATCAAGCTGCGTTGCAGTTCCGGTGGAGGTGCTGTGAATCTCTTCAAAGGGTTTTTATTAGCGACAAAAATAAACAGTGTGCATGTTTTTTTTTTTTTTTTTTTTTTTTTTCTGGTGTTAATGGGCTTCTTCTGGTGCTACTTTTCCTTACAGCGTCATGACACATCTACTTCTTTCTCGTAACAATATTGCCTTCATGCTGCCTCTGTAGCAACAGCAATGGCTTTATAAAGACTGATTGTGTTTACCCAGAGAAAATGATGAGCCCGCACTTCAGCAGGGTTGTTATACTCTGGCTTAGTATCTGTTGCAAATCTTTCCAGCAGCCACTTCATTAAAGCAGGGTCTCTGTAATCTGCGGCCCAGTATCCACTTCAGTATTGTCAGTTCAGCTGAATTCAGTTGTTGCTGCAGCAGTTTTCTGCAGCTGAAAAACGGACCTTTCTGCAACAGTTGCAGCATGCTTGTTCATTAATTGTTTTATGTAAAACGCGAGGAAAAACTACAAATTCTCTGGCTGACGTCCCCTTATTAAACAGATTGCCTGCGGTGTCTCCCTTTGAGACTTGTGAGAATTTGCATTCAGATGAACACAAGCTCTGTTGTTTACCTATGTTGCAGCGATGACACCATCTTACAGCAATGTTGCAATACCTGTTGAAAAACTGTTGGAGAGCTCTCCCAGAATTACACAACTGTCTGCATAGCTTAGTAAATGCTGAAAACCCCTCCTCGAATGCACGTAATTGGAAATGTCTCCCTTACCATGGGTGAATGTCCGACTCTATATTGTTCATGTCTGCCACATACAAACAGGGACAACTTCCTGCTGTGCCTGCTATTTCACTGTGGCTTGAAATCTGTTTTTATTTATTTTATTTTTTTAAAATTGGAACAACAATTGCACAATAAAAAATATACCACAGAAAACCAGGCAGTTAATAGACTACACTAAGATCTGTTGTATTGGAGCCCTGTTGCCTAAGAATTACATTCTCATACTACACTGTATTTGCAGTTATGTTTCAAAAGGAATGTATTTTTGTTTTGAATTATGCTTGTTTGTAACATACACTATTCACAAAAAGTTAGGGATATTCGGCTTTCGGGTGAAATTTCAGGATGAACCTAAAATGCATTATAACCTTTACAGGTGAACTTAATGTGACCTTCTGTTAACTTTTAAATGCACATGTCCAACTGTTCAGTGTTTCAGTACTTTTTGCACAAGTTGCTGTTCTCTAACAAGGAGCTTAACGGCAAAATTCACATCAGGTGTTTGATCCATGAATCGACCAATAAATTTCCTGGTTCAATTAGAATTGGTATTTAAACAGGCCTCTTCATCATGCTGTTCACATTTTGACATCATGAGACCAAGACGACACCTAACAATTGATCAGCAGCACCTCACCATTGCGAGGCTTCAAACAGGATGTTCTCAGACGGAAGTGGCCACTGAGCTTAGAGTGTCACAGAGTGTCATCAGCAGGTTGCAACAGAGATACAGAGAGACTGGAAGCAGTAGCGGTTTTAGGCGCGGGCGAAGCGGGCAGCCGCCCGGGGCGGCATATTTTCATGTCACGTGGGGGGCGGCATGAGAGCAAAAAAAAAAAAATCATCCTCGCTGCAAAGCAGTTTTCTATTACCGTATTCATCTGAATATAAGACAATATTTTTTCCATTGAAAATGCCCTGAAAAAACGCCCTCGTCTAATATTGGGGTCTAAGCAAATACACATGTATTGTGCTTGCATATAAACCAGTAGGTAGGCTCGCCTGATGCTGCGGTTACCGGGGAATGGCCGCATTGCACAGTCAATAATCAACCATGTTGTCTGTGTCACTGTCCGTTGTGCTGCTGCAGCCGCGTATGAACAAATGTTGATTTATAATGAAAGGTATATGGCAGTCTGTGTGCGCCGCTCACCTGTCAGATCCGGCAGACCTGACCGGGTGGGCGCGGCACCTGTAGGCATCAAGCCGGTGCCGCGGCCGGCCTGCCTGATGCGTGGCTTTTTTTTTTATGCAAACAAGATTTTGTCCATATAAAAAGTATTTTTCCAAAAAAGGTATTTGTGCAGGTGTTGGCGCCCCTGCTCTGGGAGGGGCGCGTCTAACCGCCAGAGGGGCACCGGTAGCGGCCGTTATCGCTTGGAAGTTCTTGCCGCGCGGCTAGAACGGTAGGGCGCAAGGCAGTAATTTCGCCCAGGGCGGCAACATGGGCAGAACCACCACTGACTGGAAGAGTCACAGAAAGGCATAGAAGTGGACATCTTTTGGCCACATCCCACACTGATGACTGCTTCATTGTGAACGGTGCCCTGCGGAACCGGATGATGAATGCCACTCAACTCCAGGCACATTTAAGGGAGGTGAGAGGCACCCAAGTGTCACATCATACCATTCGAAACCGTTTACATCAGCATGGTCTGCGTGCTAGACGACCTGCAAGGGTACCTGACCACACCACCAGGCAGAGGTGTCATCGTCTTGCATGGGCCAGGGAGCATTTACGCTGGACAAGGGACCAGTGGGCCTCAGTGCTGTTCTCTGATGAAAGCCGATTCATGTTGAGCAGAAATGATGGCCGCCAACGATGTTGGAGACGTCAAGGAGAGCACTATGCATCAGCCACTGTTGTCACCAGATGAGCCTTTGGTGGTGGTGGTGTTACTGTGTGGGCAGGTGTGTCTAGTCAGTACAGAACTGCCCTACACTTTGTGAATGGTACAGTGACAAGCCCATACTACCTGAATAACATCATTAATCCAGTCATTGTGCCCCTGCATGAACAACACAGGAACATCACTTCATGGACGACAATGCTCCAGCTCATCGAGGTCGCATCATTAGGGAACGGCTGCTGGAGACTGGGGTACCTCAAATGGAGTGGCCTGCACTTTCTCCAGACCTGAATCCCATAGAAAACCTATGGGATCAGCCGAGTCGCCGTGTAGAGGCTCAGAGCTCTGTACCCCAGAACCTCAATGTCCTGAGGGCCGCCCTTCAAGAAGAGTGGGATGCCATGCCTCAGCAGACAATAAGTCGACTTGTGAACAGCATGAGACGTCGTTGTCAAGCTGTAATTGATGTTCAAGGGCACATGACAAGAGACATTGACATTTTTTGTTGTGGTATACCCACCACTGTTGTTGGCTTTTGTTTCAATAAATTGTTTGAGATGAGGAAATCGCCAGTGTATGCTTCTACTTAAATGCCCTACTTTCATGATATAATATCACTGTAGCATGAACTTTTTACATTTTCCATAAATTTCACCCGAAAGCCAAACATCCCTAACTTTTTGTGAGTAGTGTATCACAAGAACTTCTACAATCCCTTAGCTTCAATGTTGCATTAGGAAGAAGGTGGGGTGGCGGATGTGTCAAACAACCGGCTTTCACCCAGACAACACAAGTTTGAGTCTTGCAAGAAGCGGTGGTGTTCATTTTAGGCAAATATTACATTATTTTTATGCCTACCCTTAACTTTTCCCTAACCTTATCCAAGTACTTTTGGTGGCCAAAGCAACAAAAACAGCCACCCAACATGATGTACAAGATATGTTGATCGAAAACGTATTTGTGATGTGCCAGAAACAAACGTAATCTGCAAAAAAATGTGTTTACCCACAAACATAATTAGTTTTAAGCAGTTTTACCTCCATACAAATGGGACATTGTTGTACATTGTTGTATTTTCATTGCAGCTAAAAGGCAAGGCTTATTGCAAGGGCTAAAATATACACACCAAAGGTAAAATAAATCAATAAATACATAGAGAAATAAATTGCTAACATAATTATAATTAATTAGAATTATAATTCCAAAAAAAACATAAATTCCTGTGCACACTTTTTCACCTCTGCATTAATTTATCATTGGTTTTTATTTCCATCACAAGAAGTGTCTGTATACCCGTGACTGAATATCAGTGCTCTGTCCGACGGCTATAACACAGCTGCACGTTTGTCTGAGAGTTCACTAAAATTACTATCACTTTTATTATTGTTGCTTTGTTTTGCTATTATGAGGGAATGTGGGAGTGGAGGTGGTGGTGGAGGTAACAACCCTCCTGCAAGTAGGGAATTTTCACAATAGATTTGAGTAAAATACTAAGATAACAACACTGCTTTGTCATCTACCATTTGGCTTGAGAATGGAATATATTTTAAAGTCAGTTGTGCTACTCCCTTACAAAAAAACATCATGTGAAAATATTAAATCAAAGCACGTGTGCTTTTTGGACATGCAGGCTTTTATATGTGAGCATGGGAAATTTTGCATAAGAAAACATCACCTGTTGACTATGTCTTTGCATGTGAAATTAAGTTTTTAAGTGAAACAAATGTCATCACATGAAAAAAATGTTTTTCTCCTGTCGATTGAAAATTCTTCATTTGAAGAAAAAATCTGTCAATTATGTGAGAATAAAACATGAAATATGTTCAGCATATGTATTTTTTTTTTGTAAGGGACAGCACCATCCTCAAATGGAGCCACTGAACATGTGAGTGGCTGTAGGGTGATGCCTTGAAGTTCGTTGGTGGTGAAGTTCTTGCTGCAAAACAGAACAATTAAATGAGTCATTTTTGAAGACATTGCAGCACCTTGGACATAACTGTTGAGGAACTGGTGTAGAACCACCACAAAGTCCATGCTCATCCGCACCTGCATTATTTCAAACCTGCGCCCTCCCACTACCGCATGATTTCATACTTGCACCTGCCTGCATCCCTCATCATTTTTTGTGCCATCTGGTCTTACCCACAATACCACTGTAGAAAGCCCACCACTGGACCACAGCCTGCCTTCCATATCCCCCACCCTGTTTCATATATAATGTATAGCCTCAATCAGAAAGATATGGAAAAGATTATTCAAACAGCATGCTTCAAATATCCTATTTGACCTTTTAAGCCAATGTCTGCATGTCTAAAAGATGACCCGGGCATGCCAGGCTATAGGCTAACATTACGCATGGCAGACCCAGGACAGTTTTGCAATCGCCACATTTGAGTCCATTTTCAGTCAAGCCACCATCATCCTGTACGTCACAGCTCAGTGCCACCACTTGCGCTGGTTGTTGTCAGCGATTGGAGATTGGAGTGCTTCTTTTAAACAGTAGCAGAGGCAGCAGGAGGAGCTTGAGTCAGGTAACAAACTTTGGAGTGGAGGAGAAAAGGGCTAAAAACAGCAATATGGCACATTCACAAAGCACACGTTAGTTTCTGGCTTGTTAATAGGTTCTGAAATTGCATAGTGTAGCTTTAATATTTAATGTGCACATTAAATCCCTTTCTACTCTGCCAAAATATTTAAATGCTGGTATTATACCTGCACTCTCATGGCTGAAAGTCCAATAAAAACTTCACTAATAACCACCGAATTACAACAGCTTCTATATGTCATGTAAGGTTGGTTGGCAGTGTGTCGCCGTTGGCAACAACCAAGACACTGTCAGCATCTACCCAGCTGTAAGAAATCCATTATGGAGGATCATGCAAATCTCAGCTTTAGAATGTTGTCAGAATGCTGGAGCACATTGCAAACACTTCCTCTCCCTACAAGAGCTCAACAGATAGTCCTGTGTGCTACCTTTGTGTGTGTGTGTGTGTGTGTGTGTGTGTGTGTGTGTGTGTGTGTGTGTGTGTGTGTGCACATCTGTGTGTATGTTTGTGTATTGTCAAAATACAAAAACAATATGAATTCAAGTGTATAGAGGAGAAATTTGGCTGTGTAAGACTAGTTGTTTTTTCTGATGTTGGGTCTGTATAATTTATGGGCTGTGCATGTCAAACTAAATGTTGCTGTGCGTGTTACATGTTGTTTCCTGGGTCTTTTTTCGTGACAGACAAGCTGAAAATGAAAACCCACTTGACCTTGACATCAGCTGCAAATCAGTTGCAAATGCTACATTAGAAAATCTGAGTCGAATACTCAGTGCATCCGACTCTAAGGGCTGAGATACAACTTTCTGAGACAAGGAAAATGGGCAATATTGCTTTCAGTTTGGATACAGATGATCTGCAATACAAATTTTATGAGCTTTGAGTTCTAAGGTTCCATCTAAAGTTGAAGACCTGAGATAGAGAGTGTCAAGGTTTTGATGTTGCCGCAGGCAAGTTTTTAATGTAGTAAAATGTATATTTACAGTTCAACAAGATCTGCACCTTGATGGTACATTGAATGCAATCTAGAATTGGATTTTTTAGCACACAAACAGAGATAGTGTCATGTGCTGAAGCAAAGAATCAGAGATGATGGACCCAATTGCAGGAGCAGAGGCAGGCGTGGCTGTAGTGAAGTCTTTATTCACAGTGCAGGAGTAACAGGAAGAAAAAGGAGCTTGGATCAGGCAGCAGACAAAATACAAATCATGACAAACACAGTGACTAGACAAAGAACTGAAAGCAAGACTTACATACTAACTGAACTGATTAACTAGCTGGACACAGGTAATGAGACTGGTGAACATGAGGAGGCAGGACTAAGAAAAAACACAGCGCAGGCGCGGAGGAGCAAACAAACAGGGCTGAGTCTGGTGAGAGACATGAGGGACATGCAAAGCAGGGCAAAAAAGGCAAAATAATGGCCAAAAAAAAAAAAAACACAGCTGTGACAGATAACACCCTTGTCATTCTGTAAAATAAATTTGGTTATGCTACTAGGTGGTTCTGATTGCTTGCAGTGATAAAACCTCAACGGGGAACTGAATGGATATCAATAATGGTAAAATGTATTCACTTAGCCATTTCTTAAGCATTTTAAACTAAGTGTACATTTGATCAAACTATATTGATTTAGGTATTTTGTGTTGTATATTTTATATAAAGATGTCATTATGTAAAATACCATTTTATGCATCAGCTCAGTGTCTCTGTGTGTGCAGTGGATACACTTAACTGTATTTACATGCTATGGCTGGCCTGCTCTGACTCTGTGTAGATGGAGTCATTGGTTGTCTTTTATTTATAAGGCAATTTAAGGAGTGTTGCCATCCTTCCTTTGTACCTCTAGTGAACTTGGGAAAAAGGCTTTTAAATATGTTGCTCCAATGAGCAATGAGTTTTTCAGCTTCATAAATTGGATAAATTGGTTCACCTTGGAGTTTTCAAATTGTTGATGAAAGATCTTGAGAATTATGGATGTATAATGTACAAATTTTTAGAATTGTGTAATTTGCTTTTTTGTCTCAGTGAATCTTAATCTTGAGCTTCATGTGCTGCTGCTCATCTTGGCCAGGGCTCCCTTGAAAAATAGACCTTTAATCTCTTTAGGGCTTTCTTAGTAAAATGAAGGTTAACTAAAATAAATCAAATAAAATGTCAAATAATTTTCCCTACCCCACATACAATAGCACTGAGTAGATGGAGGGTGTTGATGAGAGAGTGATGAGTGTTGGCTTAAAGGGCCGATGTGGCGGTCCAAAATCACAGCTGAAGAGACAAACCAAACATAACATACATGAAAGGGGTTTATGCGATTTATATGTGCAAGTGCACCATCACCACCTAAAGCTGTGAAAGTAGCAGAGAATGTCACTGCTTGTGCTAATGCATGGTTTGAATACATGTATGAATTCATGCTGCCCCATCTAATTTGTCCTGGCATAAACAGGAAGCCATTTGGTGGATAAGGCTGCCTTCCACCTTTTACACTGTGCAGGGAGGCCAGCAGCAATCAGGGAGAAGTTACCTGTCCAACACTGCAGTCAGCTCTGCTCTCCTTCACTCCACTGTGTTACACTGACAGTAACCTAGCTGCTGGCAGTTTTCAGTCAAACCGTCAGACATATCAACTTGCCAACACAAACACTCCGAGCCAAGAGAGTCACCAGGGAGAGGGACAGAGTTCATCAGCTTCCTGTGAGTCAGGCCTAATAATGTGTGGCCTTATGTCTTCTCTGAGAGATGTGGAGTTTGGCAAGAGATGGGCAGCTAAGGAGGTCTGGACAACAGAGGGAAAGAATAACTGGCAGCAGCTTTTCCCTGGGAGGGAAAAGTTTCTGAAGAGCTTGACTTGAATCTCTGTTTATATGGAAAAGGATGAGTATTTCTGTTAGACTGCAAGAGAGCACTTTGGTTTGGCTAGGACACCAATAATAAGATGAAGTGTTTGCATCCTCGTCTGTGTAATTCTGTATAATGGTTTTTGTGTAGTCTCATGTGGTCATGTATCCTTAGTACAAATGTATATAGTACAAATGATTGTATAAACCGTTTTCCACATGTGGGAGGCAGTGCCACATACAGCAAAATAATTTAAATGCTTCAAAGGCTTCAGTGGGATGCTTACAATAAATGTCATTTTGCACAAGAATGCTATAATAACTGTGCTGTTTAAGTAAATGGACTGCATTTCTACAGTGGTTTTCCAGTCTAGCAACTATTAAAAGTGCTTTGGCAGTGGGTTCTCAAGGATTACTAGGTGACCACTCTACCTCCTGAGCCATACCACCTCGTCAGTACATTAACTACTTCATCAGCAATAAGAAGTATAACATAATAATTCAGGCGCAGACATTCGGCTTGGAGGGTTTTTTTTTTTTTTTTTTTTTGTTCTCAGCCTACCTCAAAAAATACTACAGAACTACACATACCATGCTGGCCTGTGGCACAGCCTGCCTCACTGCTCTTTGCAGCAGAGCGCAGGTTTGTTAGAGTGGATACATTATGTTGTCTCTTGAATAAGGCAGGGTCAAGCCACAGCAAAGCTGAAAATTCCCCAAGCGAGTTTGATGAATGCAGCTGTAATCACTGCCTTCATTTTGTGTGCCCTTCATCTGACTTCAAAAGCAGGAACAGGAACTCCACAAGTACACATACCTTTCTTTCAAGTGCAATAACACACATGCATATTTGTAAAGAGAAACCATTTAACAGTGCCCCCATACAGCAAACACACACACATGGTTCTCTTCAAAGCACACATTAGTTTGCCATGGTGCTGCTGACTAAGTGAAAGGGAGGCTTCTCTGCAAATAAATGGAGACAGCGGCACACTCTTTGCTGCCATGTCCTCTGTCTGACTGTGTTCAGTGGATTAAAGTCGTCAGTGGCAGGCTAATCAACCAAATCAGCTGATCAGCTGCTCTCCTTCACTCCCCCCAATGACTGGATTTAGGTCGCAATTATACTCTGGGGCTTGATTCTCTTTATTTCTTTTTATGTGTGTGTGTTTCTGTGCACACAAGTGCACACTGATGTGAATGAGCTGAGTGTGAGGAGGTTGTGATTGCCTGTATTAGTGCGTGTTTGTTTTTGTGTTTGTGCATGTTTGACGTGAAGTTTTTTTTTTTTTTTTTTCCCCTAAAATGGAGGGTAGAGGAAAGCAATATCTTTATCGGTTAAGGCTAGTTAAGTGGGAAAGTAGCTCCCATTTCCAGCATTAAACCAGAATTAAAAAGGACTGAATGCCCTGCTGCATCCTGCACTGTGCCATCCTCTTTCTAATCAGCAACAGTACAGAACTACTAGACAAGCAAAATTAACGGTAGTGTAAGAACTGGAGGCAATTAGAAGTTCCTGTCCTTTAACACTACTCTCTGCTGTAACCCTGAAAAAACATTGGTTTAACACCAACTACTACAAGCCCTGGCGTCATGACAACTAAACCAGAAATGCAATACACTCAGCAAAAATCAAGCTTGCTCACACACGTTACCATGACGTTACATGATAAAATAACTGAACATAAGGAATAAACATATCTATGTAATGCATAGACTTAAATCATGTTTTGACAGGATTGTTTTTATATGAGAAAAGGGGGTAATGTAATTATTACCAGAGCATTTCTGTGGTATTAGTCCAAAGTGAATTGGTCATGGGAGTCACTTTTATGGACCTTTTACATGAAGCACTTTCCCCCACCTGTAAAGATTATTGCGTCTTTTACCTGCTATAAAATGCCTTGTAAAGATAATTCTGGGTAATAGCAGCCCCGTGCAAATTCACATGTTGGCAACTGTCAATTCCTGTGGGAAAAGAGTTAACTGGTCTCTCCTTGTGTTTTTCCGTAATTGTGAAGGCACTCCACTATTACATGTTTACATCCAGTTTCCTCCAGCTGGCAAGTATCGGCCTGTGGACATATAATAAAAAGATGCCAGGCAATTAGATTGAGAAAACATAAAGTAATTTTCAGAGGGGCAATGCTTGTAGCAGCTTTAGATAAGATATTGCCTGCAGTAGCCAGATATTTTTTCATGTGTCCATAAAGCGATCTGTTTCAGTGAAGATGTAGAATATGTATACAGAATTATTTGCGTGGGAATGTATCCCAAACTATCGGATTTTGCCAAAAAATACAAGAACATATGACACATGGAAACTTTTCAGTGTGATGACAGTGTGTAAGTGCCAATTTGTATAATTTGAGTGATTTCCTATCCCATGTGATCTGGTCAGAAACTTTTCTGATGTCCTCGGATAAAAACTATTTTGCAGACTTCCCTGTGTAACTTTTTCTGTCTGGATAGGGCTGCAGACATACCAACTCCAGTAGGCTATGAAATATTGCTGCACTTGTTCACACAGCCATCTGCATGTCACCACTGTGTCTCAACCACAAAGGCAAACTGGGGATACTGCAGGATATATTACCATGCATGAGAGTGGAGTGGGCAGAGAGGATAAATCTCTTGCTATATTGGACACATTAACAAAACAGCAGTACAATGTGTTGCTGGTAGAAATCCTTTTGTTTGGAAATGATGCTATTCACTTAAATAATAGCAAGCAAAATTCAGCCACTATTGGTTCATCCTTGACACACGACCACCAAATCAAAATGTTGATTTTCTACGTAGGTGTTATGGAGATTTTGTGGGTGTATATAGCTTACAGCCACTAAGCTTTGTTTAAAGCTTTGTAATTTTGATAACCACCACAGCACACGGACTGCTTGGTCATATGCAAAAAAGCCCCAGTTCACAGTCAGTGATACCCACCAGTTCTTAGCATGCTGATGGGCCACTTGATGTCCTGCGCCTCGGGTGTGTGTGTGTGTGTATTTTATTATTTTATTGAGCAAAGTTGCATTATGTTCATTAAAATGAGTCTCTCCTGGATGAATTATGGATTGCTGCTGAAGTTAGGAATCAACATACTTCTTTGTATTACAGTAACATCTTTTTGTTTTGTTTTGTTTTGTTTTTTAGAATTGATGTTTTGACTTGCTGTTGAGTTCTTTTCCAAGTGATTTGTTATTTAGTTATTTTCCAAAGTATATGCACAGTATTTAAGAATGAAACTGCTCAGTTTTAGCAATGTTTTTACTTGAATCTGAGGTTTACATATTCCTAAACAGCTGCGTGACTGTGGTTTTAAGTTGCTTGTAGCAGTCCAAAGAAAGTGTAACTCAGTGTACTGCTGACTGACTGAAACAGCAGCCAGGTGCAGTTGAAAGACATGACCCCAACGCAACCCTCTATATCAAGGCCTTAGGGGAGCTCCGGAGACTGGCATAACTTCACTAATGATGGGAGAAATGTTTCATCTCTTCATCACATCCCACCCACTCTTTGGCTTGCTGTGTCTCTAACGCTCTGTCCCTCTCCATTCCTCTCCTCTTTCTCACATTTTCTCCTCCCTCTCCTTTATTCCAACCTTGTCTTGTCTGTTCCCTCCTTCCAGGCTGTCTTGCACTATGTCTGTGTTGGCAGTAACATAATGACCTAGCTCTGCAGGTAGAAAATAGGGAAATCTGGTTGGCTTCTTTATTATCTGCTACACCACCAGGGAGGAGTCTAAAGTGTGTGTGGATGCGCTGTGTGTGTGTAGGGAGATATAGCTGGCTGATCTATTATCTGCCACCTAGTGATAGAGGAGACTCATTCGGGAGCTGTGTGCGTGTGTGTGTGTGTGCGTGCGTGTGTGTGTGTGGAGATACTACAAGGATTCTGCAGAACATGATGAGTATTGAGGAGAATGAGAGAAAGAAAACCACAATACTACAAGAGAAGAAAAAGGATCCGTGTGTGTGTGTGTGTGTGTGTGTGTGTGTGTGTGTGTGTGTGTGTGTGTGTGTGTGTGTGTGTGTGTGTGTGTTTGTGTGTGTGTGTGTGTGTGTGAGTGTGTGTTTGTGTGTATGTGTGTGTGATTGTGTGTGTGTGTGTGTGTGTGTGTGTGTGTGTGTGTGTGTGTGTGTGTGTGTGTGTGTGTGTGTGTGTGTGTGTGTGTGCCTGTGTGCAAGAAACCACCTCATGCCGTGCATGCGTGCCCGTTTATGTGTGTGTATGATTGGGTGCTGCTGACTAACAGGCATCCACACGCTGCCTGCATGTTTCCCCAAGTGCTTTCTTGCCTCCTGAGAAAAGCTTTGAGTCATGAGTCACTAGGTAGTATCCTGCCCCATAATTGGATGATAAATAGGCCCACTGGTCAGTGTTCTGAAGTGTGATTGGGTCATTTAATACCAGCTGGTCCACAGCCTGCACATTGTTGTACATCAGTCCAATTATTCAGATGCTTGTGGGGCACACTGGCTTGTGTGTTTGTGTGTGTGTAGTTGCTTGTCTGTGTGCACGTAGCTGCAGAAAACAGAACAAAAATAGCATATAGTGGAATATAATATATATCAAAATACCCTTCTAGAAATTTGTGTTGGAGACACATAAAGCAGCCTGTATTAAAAAAAGTATTTTAAATAAAATATATGTATAGAAAAGACTGTGAGGTTGTTGCACTCCATCACTTGTAAATTTGCAGTTTGAGATTTGCAAGTGATGGTGTGCAGGAGGCTTATAGCCAAATTCTATGTATATTTTTTTTTTTATTTGAGCATGCAGAATGAAATTGCCAGGTGTGCAACATCTTTTTTATAGAACATATGAAATGTATGAATCATGTTCTAGGGTCTAGTGTTCCCTCTTAAGCTTGTTCTAAACATAAACAAAAAATCCATATAGTCTAACAGTATCCAAGGATGGACTTTGTTTTTCTTTATTTTTTATTTCCACTGTCATTTGCAGCATCTGTGAAATGAGTGACAGAGGCAGGGAGAGAGAGATGGAATGAGAGAGTGAAATAAATAGACGCAAAGTAAGATAATAATGAAGTGTGCACATTATTTTTGCAAATCCTTTCAATTATTTGGGACTGGAACACTTTTTTTTTTCTAATTGTTTGGAGCTGAATTTGTCCCTTAAGCTGAGGATAAATACATTTTTAGGCCACCAAGAAAATTAGGCCGATGCTCCTTGGGCCCGCAGTTGATCAAGCAGCTAGCACTGTGCTGTTGTTGCTGTTGTGTATTACTCATAATCTCCAAATCCCTGTTGGCTGTGTAAGATCTCCTACAGGTCTATCTGTCATATTGCTCCTTAAGCTTGGGAAATTCTTTTCCACCAGGGACCTCTTCTTATTCACTCCCTGTGTTGTGTTTTCCTTTTTTTTCTTTTATAATAGAAAGGATGAGTTGTTGACAGACCTGAAAGCTGTGCATGTATTTTACCAGTTACACTGCCAGGTGCTGAAAGCCAAAAACTTTCCAGGTAAAGACAACTCTGTCCCCAAAGCAGCTGTTGAGCCATGCTTGCTAAAAATAAATGACGTGATCGGTGGACACAAGTTCCCTGGAGTTTATATTCCACCCTGTGGCTTGTTGCCTGTTGGGGAGAACATTAGTCATATCTCCTCTGTCATATCTCTACATTAGTCATCTCTCCTTTGGTGCTATTATATAATGCTCTTCAGACTATCTGGCTGTCCCCATAGTAATGAAACCTTTTGGCCTACAGTTGATAATGCAGCCAGCAGCATGTTGTACTGTTGACATGGCTACATTACTCATAAGCTCCAACATTGTGTTTAATACAATGCTGCATGGCAGGGTTTCTCCTTCCGCACAATATACAGAGTGAGACATTCTGCCTAGAGGATGCCTCATCATAAGCATACTGTATATAGCTTTATCCATCTTTGACCTAACACGGTGTACAGGGGGTACAGATGCAATGCCTCTACACAAAACCACTTGCCATAACAGGTTTCGACTACCTGGGTGAGGACACAAGCAAATTTAAGACTCAAGAGGAGCAGGAGACATACATTCAGTTCACAACTGAAAATTTATTACTGTAATCAGATGATTGCTGAGGACCTGAGGGAGGAGGAAGCAATAACCATTAGTCTAAGCCAAATACCTTTATTTTTCCAATAAATAACTAAAACAGCAACATAGCTAAAACACCAACTGACTCCACCAATAAGTAGGACACATTAAAATATGCACTACTCACTGGCAAATGAATGTGCAGGGTACCTTCTGTGGGTATATTCTATCACAGACCCTATTCAATAATCACTACTACAGTACAACTTGCACTGCATGGAATAAAAGGTAAATCTACAAAATTATTGAGACAGCCTCCATCCTTCCGGCCTACCACATTGCATGTAAGGAGGCGTCTGTATCCCATGAACTGGCAAAAATACCTCAGAGGTGATAACCCTCCAACATTACCGTACTAGTTTTGGTTACCTTGCTCAATTTGGGAGGCCCTGCACCCATAAAGATGACTGGCTGTACTGTGGATTAAATCAATAATTTCCCAAAGAGGTTAGATTAAACACATCACTACAGTAATCTAATGAAGTTAAACAAACCAAGAATTTATCTGCAACCTACCTCTGAGCATGGAACTACAAAGTATACATCCATGTGGATCATATTAGACTCATCTGGACCACAAGTCTACATGCAAGATAATTAATTTGACTCCTAATAAAACAAGACTCCCACTGAAGCCATACAACTACTCTCTTTCAAATCCCCCTTACCTGCACAAACAAATCAGTCTTCCCTACGGCTACCAGGTATTCCTTGTCTATCTATCTATCTGCAAAAATTGAATAAACATTGTGCCATTCAGTTCACCAGTAGAAAATGGTCCATCTCAAGTGGCAAAATGGGGGTAATTCAGTTCAGGAGTGAATTTACACCATATTAAACTAGGTCACATGTGAAGTTGTGGTGAGCCCTTCAATATAGCCAAGATTTTCAATATCCTGAGGTAATTCACTGTGCATAACGATGAGCCAAGTCGGACCTGAGCCTTTAGTGCCCTGCTCTAACCACTGAGCAGCACATAATAGCACAGAGAAGAAACTGAACTGACACTGGTTTCATGTGGACCCTGTGTGTAGTAGTGGTATTTTTCTCAATTTAGCTACACCTGGATAGTGTCTGCTCTTTGTTACAGCCTTTCCTTGTGCAGCGAAGCGCACAAGAGGACACATCTTCACACACCGACACACACACACACACACACTTGCACAGGCACGCACGATCACATGCACACATGTACAAACACACACACAAGTCACATACTGATTCTTTATCAGCTAGAGTGCTAGGTAAGCTATTTTTGCCATGAAAAATTAATCATACATAATTCCAACCAGTGAGCAGAAGTGGATACTACAGCTCTTCAAAATAAAACTGTACCACCTTAAGAAAAAAAAAAAAAAAAAAAAAAAAATGAATAGAGGTAAATGATATGTGAAGCCCCTAAAACATGTAGGTTTATATATAGCGATTTCTTCCCCAAGAATCAAAGTGTAGCAAGGTGGTTAGTCAAATGAGCTTGTAAACAGGCTCGGGCTCTGATGGCATCAAGGAGTTCTTACATGTTTACAGCTTGGGGCATAAACAACAGAAACGAGTGGCATTTTTACATCTACCTTGTTTGGTGAAGTCAAAGCCAAAGCTAAATTGGCAGAATGCACTCTAAAGCTGAGGAAAGTTCAACTTTTAGATAGGAGCTCATGGCGTTCCCACATGGAAATGTAATATATGTACATGTATGAGATTCCGATATATGGCATATTTGTTCATATATGTACAAACTATATATAAAACCTATTAGAAAGTGGAACAATTTTATATTAACATAAATGTGTAGCTCATACAAATATGTATGTTTATGCATATATAATACATTTTTACATATATATCACATATATGATTATTCATACATGCAACCTATATTATTAAATATATATGTACATATATGTACAATCTATATATGAAACCTATGTTTGCAACATATGACAATTCTTATAACAAACAAATCATATAACAAATCTTCCTTTGGGTATTTATCATATTTGTGCACATATGAATTTTACTATGGCTATTTTACATATTTTAAACTCATATCATCATATATCAAGAGGATATATGTATGCAACATCAGTGTATCACTTTATATGTAACATAAGCAGAATATATGTAGCCTACATAAATGACATTTCTGTATGGGTGGACAGCTTTTTTGTCAATGAAAAGAAGTGGGGTTTCACAGTAAGTAGACTGCTGACACTTAAAAGCTGTAGCCAGACTAACAGTGAAAAGTAGCAATAACAACCCACCCGATTCGACTGTTATCACACCACTGAATGGGCGTTATCAGTCGTGATCACCCCCACAGGTTTGGGTTAGTATGGTGCAACTGCAACTTCCAGTGGGTCAGGAGATGGTATCACTGATCCCTGTCATCAACCTGTCGTAAGCAGTCAAATGGGACTATGGAGTCATATGTACCATGATGTAGTGTTAAGACCAATGAAGTCAGTCACAGAAGGAGGTGGTTGGGGTGAAGGATGGGTCAGTCACACGACCTTCACTTCAGAACTCCTGGATCGCGTCCTGACTCAAGCAAGAACCAAGTTTATTTTCTAACGGTTTCTTTACCTTAGCTATTGCCTTTTTCTAAACTTAACCATCACGACAAACCCTTTCCTAACCATAGCAGTTAACAAAAGCTAAGCTAATGAAAGTGAGTGATTAAGGTGATGATAGGAATAGATGATGACAGCCTTCTGACCCACTAGAAGGTGCAGCATGTCCATTCACCTGGTGTGATAACAGTCGGATCAGGTGAGTGAAGCCGGTAGAAACTCTGATTATTAACAGTCTAGAAACACACCGGCTGTGTTGTTGGAGTCTGCAGATAGTAGTACCTACTACAGCTAGTCTTCACAGAGCCAAAGTGCACTTGAGTTTTATTTTTCATTATCAGCACAAAAACACAGTTGAGGCAGTGCTTAGTAAGTACATCGCCTTACTTCAGGGGGGAATTAAAGGAGTGCGATATTTTAGGAATCTGGTGGCTGGGATTTAAAATTCTTCCCAATAAATAGTTGACCTGAACGGTCACATGGCTGCATTTACAAAGTATTATCCATTTAGCTGTTTTTAATGGGGAGCACAACTGAAAAAAAAAAAAAAAAAATTAACAAAGCTTGTGCCATCTATAGGTGAGGGAAGAGCACAGCCTCGCCCTCAGACCGTGGCTAATGTCCCGTAACTTGTGGTGTTTAAGCTGTAAAATTGGGCACTCTGATCCAAACAAAATTTCACTGACTTGAAGTTATGGGCTACATCAAAGGAGCTTCTCAGACTTCTTGAAAGAGTCTGGTTAGGATCAGCACTGACATTTCCCACAAGCAGAATGTTGTAGCTGCTTCCACCTTGCCCTACAGGCCTCCTCGGAACTAGAGGGGGGAAAAAGAGGGGGAAAAAAATGCTGTATACACAGACATGATTTTGAGACTTGTGTCTCTCAGCTCTTTCTCTTCCTTGAACTTTCTCTCTCTCTCACTCCCACCTCCCACTCTGCTCTGCCCTACAGGCCTCCACAGTACTAAGAGAGGTATCATGAACACACAGACATCATTTAAGGTCTTTCTATCCCTCCTTCTCCATCTTCCTTCCTCTTACTTTATTCTGCCCCACAGGTCTTTGTGCACTCCTTCTTTCTTTCTTTCTTTCTTTCTTTCTTTCTTTCTTTCTTTCTTTCTTTCTTTCACCCTTTCCCGTGGTGTAAAGTGGTCTGGAGCGTTTTAACCAAGCACTCCTGTACTAGTGAAGTGCTGTGTGAAGCGATGAGAACACGAGCACTAAAAAAGGCATTGCATTATTTATCCTGTGCCACCCACAGACTAAACAAGTGGAGTCAGAGTGGTTTAAAAAGCTGGGTGTGACTGTCAGGGAGGTAGTATTAAGATCTCCCCAAGGTCAAAAATGCATCATGCCGGTTTAGCAGGGAAGTTTAGATATCATCACCAAGGAAGCCGCATGCAGTAACATTTTGAAGGCAGCTCAAAACTGTATCTCAGAACCCGGTGCCAAATAGCCCAGAATGCCCTGGACCGGCACCAAATGAATTTTGGGGTTTCTCTTCTTGTGGCCAAGTCTAAGAATAAAGCACTTTTCCACACATAAAAAAAAAAAAAAAAAAAAAGCTATTTCTTGGAAAAGCTAAATGACCCAGCAGAGAGAAAAAAACAAAAACAAATATGATGCTCAAGAAACCTGAAGAAGAGTGCTACCATAACTGGAGTGAGATGAAGAGAAGAAATATTGAACTCTTTTAATAGGACAAAAAAAAAAAAAATAAATAAAAATAAGCTATAGATTTATGTCTGAAACAAAATTGGTGCTGATAGTAATGATCCGAGACCTGAGACCTGAGACCTTTGATCTCAGGATGAGACAAAATGTCGAATCCAAAAAGGTCATTTAATATTATTTCATCATTTATTAATCATAAAGTAATCATTACATAATAGTAATTAAATGTTATTCTATAAATAGTATAATCATATCTGAAGACTGGAACCAGCAGGTTTTTAATAATTTTTTCTAATGTCCCAAAAATCATCTAAAATCTTAGAACTGATAGAGACAATATGAGCTGAAGTTTCATTGATAATAATGGAGGTGGAATTATTAAAATCCTGTCAGCGCGCAGTCCTGCTGAAATTCCCTTCTCATCACTCAGTTACTCCAGTCCTTCTCTTTCTTTTATTTCTCCCGTCTGTAACATCTCCAGCTGCTCCATCCCTCCATACCTCCCTCATTCTCTCTATACCTCTATATCTCTGTATCTCTTCATTCTTTTGTTCTCTGTTCTTTCATGTCATTGTGACTGTCAGTCACCTTTACCTCCGTCCACTGTTTCTAACACACTCCTAAATCATGTTGAACATCCTGCCTTCCTGTCCTCTTTTTTTTTTTTTTTAGGTCCGTCTTTACTTCCATCTCAAAATACCAGATGGATACATAACAAATCCATCTATTCTTCCATCCCTCCCTTTATTCCTCGCCTTACTTTCCAAATCTATCCCTGCATTCCTCTGTCCTCAGGGAGTCTGGAAGACGTCACCCATCTATTATTCATTTCCATCCCTTTGCCTATCCTCTCTCTCTGTTGTCTCTCTCTCACACACACGCACACACTCGCGCGCACACACACGCACACACTCGCGCGCACACACACACACACGCATTAGCACACATCCGTGCACACACACTTGAACATGCCCAAAATTGATTCTCTTATCCTGCTCCCATGAGTTTGTTTTAGTAAAAGGAGCAGCAGCAGTAGACTGAGGTGTATTTACTTTTGCACCCCTCTCTCCTCTGAGTATTGTAGGAGTGCAGTATGGAGAGGCAAGTGTGCAATTATTAGTTCAAAACCAATACAGACAATTAGTTTTAAAATAAATAAATAAATAAATACATAAATAAATACCAGAGACATACAAACATTTATGCTGATTGGAAGTCTGACTGGACCACTGGAGCCCTCAGGACGAGTCCAGGCTAGTTGGGGCAAATCCGGGACACTTTGATCCACCAATCAGCAGAGATTAGGCTGGCAGTGAAAGGCTTGCAAAAATAGACACTGATGGATGTTGGTGAGACGTCATTTATCTTTCTTTTGCAAAACAAACAGCATGACTTGGCTCAGTCAGATGGACCTACTCAAATATTCTGTTAAATTCCTCTGAAATCGACCAGTTAAAGTCTGAGATTGAGACATCTATTGGCACAGAGCACAAGAGAGAAAGGGAAGGACAGAGGGGGAAAAGATACAAACAAGACAACAACAAAAAAAAAAGAGAGAGAGAGAGAGGCTCAGGTAAAAGGGTGAGTTGTGAGAGGAACACAAATTCTAGTGCAAGTAGAAATGCCCTGGTGGAATTGTATACTGTGATAAAAGTAAAGACTTTTCCGTTTTTGTTTCATTTTTATTCTTCAATTTTTTTTCAGTTTGTGTTTTTGTAATGATGAGATGAAGATGAGAAACATCTACCATGTAAATTGTCATTGTTAATTGTGATTTGTTTAAGTAATGCTGTCTATAAGCATTATAATATTATGGTATGTTCTTATAAAGTCTCATTTTCTCTGTTGCTGAGAGGAAGTAACAACCAGTCACAAGTGCTGCTTCGTGCAGCTGATGTCATTCACTTGACCGCTGTTGACATTTGAACACTATGCCTTACCTGCTCCTACTTCGATGAAGCTCTGGACGGTCAAAAGACGATAAAAGTAGAATTACAAAACACGTTCTCATCCTAAATTATGCTTGACCGGGTTACATGCAAAATTGTTGTAAAATACCTGGTAACCACACTCTAGGGCCGAAAATTACCACTCACACTATAAGTACACTGCTTGGCAGATGAATTACATTAAATTCTTATCTAATTTTACACACACATACACACACACACACACACACACACACACACACACACACACACACACACACACACATATCTATCTATCTATCTATCTATCTCTCTCTCTCTCTCTATATATATATATATGTACATATATGTGTGTGTGTGTGTGTGTGTGTGTGCAAAGTTGTGTTATAAAAGCTGCTTGAGGCCATACTTCATAGTGATTTTAGAATAGCAGAGAGTGTTTCCGCTGCCTGTTGTGCCTAACAATGCCACTTAACTGTTGTAAAGCCACTGTAAAACATAGCTCCTTGTGGCTTATTGCTTGGGGTAAAAAACAGAATATAAATGCTCCAATTTGGTGCCACTGTTTTTCTGGGATTATCACTTTGAAAAGGCACCAGTGATGTCCTCATATTTAAAGTGCAAGGAAGCATTCCATTTTCAAATTGTCAAACTCAGTAATTTAGGTTAAAATTGTCACCGGTCCATTTGTTCCCGCTGTGATTGCTTCCTCTTAAAGATGGCTCATTTAGTGTCAAAAAATATTGCCTTTGTAAGAGCTGATCACATTTTTATGTCTAAGTCATGCTTTTCTTTTCTATTCTTTTCTTTTCTTCTTTTTTTCTTTTTTGTCTCTCAGTTATCCTTCCTTCAGAAAGCGGGGACACAGTAAAGAAAGATCTGTCAGGAATCGAGTTGTTTTCCTTCTGACCACATATCAGATAAATGCAATAGAGTGAAACACCATTTATTTTAATTACACAGGCGAAACCACTTCAAGTGATCATGTCAGACGCTTATTAAAACCAGTTTATTTATTTATTTAAATTTCTCTTGCATATGACCGTCTAATTGGCATTTGAATATATACCACATGGATATGAAGCAATGAAATGGAAAACTTCACTTTTTACTGAATTACTGAACTGGACTAACCCTAACCCAAAATACAGTAACAGGCCTACTGTATTAGCTGATTTGCTTTTCAAATTACAAATCAAATTACTGTACAATTCAAATGTAATACATACCGTGTGGAAAAAACAAAAACAAAAACTGTAACACTCCCAAAGGCTCTTGAGCTTAGCATTTTCATGTTATCCTCAGTATCTGTTTCACTTCATTACACATTAGACCCACCCTCTGCCTGTTGTCTGCAGCACAGAGCCCAGCCCTTCATACCTGTTGGAATAATTACATAATCAGAGCCGAGATTCAGGTTGACAATTATAAATTTTAAAGCATACCATTAGCTTAGCCAGTGTTGATTCTGTCCCGGCATGGTGAGCGGGAAATATAAATGACAAAAAAACCCATGAAAACACCCAAAATGACCACTCAACAGACTACTTAATTACAATAAGCAAATTATTTAAACAGCATGTGTGTAGGAATGACTCTGTCCCAAGCTTTTTGACCCATACAATTGGCTGATCTCTGTAACTGTGATCACTATAAGCAGTTCCCACTATTTATTTAGAGATATTGCAATATAATTGTGGAACTCTATACAATGAAAACACTCAAACAACTTAAGAATAGCGCTTGAGTGAGAGGCAACAAATTCCTACAGATATAATCAACAAACAATGACGGGTAGGAAAAGGCTGACGCCTGTGTTTTCCTTTTCACATTTGCAACTGTTTTGAAATTGATCTGATATCAGTACAGGTACTTCAAAGATTTGTAGATCAAAATCATATCCACCAGTGTCATATTGCTGTATATTTTCTTTGATCGGGAGCCATCAAGATGTTGCTTCTTCATGTAAACCAGCCTTTTATAAAACATTTTCACCAGCTTTGTGTGAGATGGAGGGAGAGAGAGGGAGCGAAATTCCATACTTCAAGTCAAACTGTTCTTATGCTGATATGACAGCCCACACAACTGCATGGGGGGAGAACAACATATGGCTTTCCATGGACAGCCGTTGAGATAAGATAAGATATGATAAGATAAGATAAGATAAGATAAGATAAGATGTACCTTTATTGATCCCCATATGGGAAATTCAACCTGTTTAACGAGTTTGTAAGTCCCAGTTCTGAAGCACTCTGCGCGGCGACTCAGGATCGGATGCCTGTTACTAATCTAATCTTTGTTCTTTATGTGGTGCAGCAGATTGGGGCTCTAATGCTGTTTCTTAAATATACTGTACATGCCGTACACACAAGGGGTGTGCGAAGGCACCACTATTGTATTTGTATTTGTTCTGGGGCAAAATATTTCGGATTTGGATTCAGGGAAAAATGGGTGTCACTTAAACCGGAAGTGATTTATTATATATTTTTTACTCCTTTGATTTTAACTACAAATAAATATAAAACAACTTGCTTATTAAAACTACAAAGTTTTAGGAAACCCACTCTAACAACTATGTTTTCTGCACATCAAAAGAAATGTAATATTATTCACTTTTTTTTGTCTTATTGTCTGTTCTTTTGGTCTATCTCAGACAGTAAAAGTAGTATTAGCCCACACAAGTAAACTCATATTGTGAAGAAACTGCATGTATTATTTAAAGCTTAACTTAAAGAAAAATGTTCGGAAGGGTAATTAATGCGGCTGAAAGCCATTATTTGTTATTTGCCAAATATGGATTTGGATTTGGGTGCATCCCTAGTACACATACATATACAGTATCTGTTTGTATATGTGCAATATCTGTGGTGATGTGGTTTATCTGTGAGACGTGTACGGCTGTGAGTCTCAGTCAGTGGAGGTAGGTGTTACTGGGTGATGGCTGATGGCATGAACGAGCCCTGCAGGCGCTCCGAGGCACGTGGCTGGATGAGTCTGTGGCTCCTGAGTCGCCTCAGCTTGGCATAGAGGGGATGAGGGGGTTGTCCATGATAGCTTTCAGCTTCCCTCTCATCCTCTTCTCTGTCACTGCCTCCACACTGTCCAGCTCCATCCCCACTACAGAGCTGGCCTTCCTCACCGGCTTGCCCAGTACATTGGCACCACAAGCCCTGATTCCACCTTCCCTGCACAGTAAAGCAGGTGTGTGTTTTCCTGTGTTTTAATAAGGGACTGTATGTCTTTGCAGTGTGTGTGTGTGTGTGTGTGTGTATGTGTGCACATGTCATCTGTTCTTTGATGATATTTTGACGGTAAATACAACTTGTTTTTAGATGCACTGTGTGGGAGTTGGCTGAGTATGAACATGTTTTCAAGTCCATAAATATCTACTCTGTATTAAATTGAGATATTTGGATAGCACTTTGAAAAAAAAAAAAAAAAAGAAAAAGAAAAAAAACATCCCTTAGCATATGTGTGTCTCTGTGCTTCAAGTGCTTTGATATGTTTTGTTGGGGAAAAAAAAAAAAAAAATCTGGAATTAGTCTTTCTTCATCTCAGAACATGCATGCTTGTGCATTTGTTATGCATATACATTTCCCTGTATATGTGTGTGTATTGAGAGAGAAGAGATAGGATGTTGAAGGTTCTGCAGCTTCCCTGACTAACTTCAAGATGAAGCCAAAATGCCCCCTCTCCTAGGAGAGAGCAGAGACTGCAGCAGCCTGGCAGCTCTGAATGTAACAGCCTGTCACAATGCTGTGAGAGACAGCGGGTGACACCAAACACATCGCCTCCAAAACATCCACTCACACACCTTACTGTTTCACTTCTTTCTCAACCACTCATTAACACACATGCACACACACACACACACACACACACACACACACACACACACAGAGAGAGAGAGAGGGAGAGATAGAGAGAGAGAGGCAGAGAGAGAGAGAGACAGAGGGAGAGAGAGAGAGAGAGACTCTAATGTTTACTATGAAATCTACATCTGCTCAGTGTTGTTTTATACTTTGTGGCATGGTTAGGGCTGGCTCAAACACCAAACATAATAATGGACACAACACCAGGGAAGAAGTTTACTGCATGAATGGTTATTGAAATAGATGAATAAATGAATGAACTAAACACCCTAACCCACAAGCCAGCACAGGAGCTTGTCAATCAGCTGATCAAGCTGGAGCTGCTTGATTGTACATAAAGTTTGCAAAATTAAACATAGAATATATTACTGTAATTATTACCTAACCCTGACACAACAGGGGATATACTGTAATACAATGTAATGTCTGAATGCATGTAACAAAATATAGATGCTTTGGCAACATTGAGAGAGAGACAGAGAAAGAGAGAGAGAGAGAGAGAGAGAGAGAGAGAGAGAGAGAGAGAGAGATTCTTTTTTTGCCTTCATGCTTGCTGGTGTGTGCATGCATTGTATGCTTTTTTATGTATTTGTCATACGTATGATCTAACTGTCCTGTGTGTGTGTGTGTGTGTGTGTGTGTGTGTGTGCGTGTGTGTGTGTGTGTGTGTCAGGCAAGGTAGAGACTCAGTGTACCATGTGAATCAACCTGGAGTGCAGCAGCTACCTGCTTGCCTCTGTTGTTAACCGCATGAGTGGTCACACAGACAGGAGGAGGAGAAAGAGGAGAGGAAACTAGGAGAGGGGGGAGGCAGAAGAGGAGATGGACGGGGTGAAGAGAGAAGAGACGGCGAAAACAGAGGCAGAGAGACAAGTAAAGAGTGGAGAGTGAGAGAGGGAGGAGGCGGGAGAAGGAGAGAGCTGTTGTTGTTAGCCGCATGACTGGACACAGATACAGGGCAGGGCGAGTGCCGGAGAATGGAGGGAAGAGGACGAGGGAAGGAGACGGGGGGAGAGGAGAAAAGGACATGAGCAGATGGGGAAGGAAGAGGTATTAAACGGAAGGAAAGAGGGAGGAAGGAGGAGGAGGTGCTGTGGTTAAGTTCATTACTCCAGACAGAGACAGAGAGAGGGAAAGGAGGAGTGCGAGAGGGGCGGGAGAGAGAGAGAGAGAGAGAGAGACTGGACAGAGAAGTAGGGCAGGCACAGGTGTGCTTCAGATCTATTCCTCATGCTGGAAACCTGCATTTTTACCAGCTGTGACTGGTAGAGGTACAATCAAGCAGAATTTTCAGATGGGGTATTTTTAGGAAAGGGTTAGACATTTGAATGGTATCGTCTATTCACTGGAGGGGGCTTTAAGTGCTGTATTTATGCTACTTGAGCCACCAAAAAGGCAGATTTCCCTCTATGGTGCACAGTTGTTGCTGAGATAGAAAGGGAGTGTGAGGGAGAAAGGGACAGAGAGAGGTCAGACAGAGGTCAGACAGACAGATACAGATAAACAATCAGAAACAGATGGAGAAATAGAAATGCTTCACTTATATACAGTCAGACAGAGAGCAAAGTTTAGCCTAAGAGCCGGTCTGCACTGCACTAATGGATTTCTTTGGTGACATATGCAGCTGTTCAGCACAGGGCAGAGAGAGAAATAAGACAAGCAGACAAAGAAAGAAAAACACAGAGGGTGAAGATCAGAGGAGGAGCCATAAAGTTGACCACAAATCTGGACACTCACATTATGATGAGAGGTAGGTTAGGTCAGTGGCTTTAAAGTGGTGTCCAGGGACTCCCAGGGGTCCATGTGGGGCTTCTGAGGAGTTCCTACTAAAATGAGGAATAGTTTAATTTCAGTTTAATTTGGTTCACGACAAACTGTTACCATACCACACATGAAAGCCCTCAGTAGAGTTCAGACCTCGGTCAAGGTATAGCAGCTGGAACTTGTGGTTTTGTGTGTGCTAAGCTACAGTATGCACATTTCCATGCCCCCTTGTGGCTGATTGGCCCCAAAAGTTATTCTCTTCATTGCTGACCCATGACCAAACTCCCTGCCAGGTTCCGTGGTGTTATGTGTGCAGTGGTGGAAAAAAGTTTTCGGACACCCTTAGAATTTTACACAATCTCACAATCTCAAATATTATCATGACATATTTGTGGAAAAAATCTTTTATGTGTTTCAAAAGGTGTGGCTACGTTAGACAGATACAAACAAATACAAATTATATTTTTTTTGTTTATTGTTTACAAGAAAAACTAACAAAACTAAATTCTTGACAGTTTAATCTTTATCTTCAGGCGTGTTTCCTCTGTTAGGTTCCTTGTTTTAGCCATTTTTGTGTCTGAAGAACTTTCAAATGTGCTGGCTTTATATAGACATGAAGCTTGGCAACAAGAAATTGTGTCTTTTAATAAAAAGAACGACCTTCATCACTGGTACCAAAATGACCCGATACTCAAAATTTCTTATGTATTTGTATGGAATTTTAAGTTTGTAATGGCTTATGTAGGATTTGTTTAGTATTTTGGCTGTGACTGTACTAAAAGAAATTGCACTTGAAGACCTAAGAGTGATTTGTTAATGCAATATTTCACAAATGCATGGGGTGTCCGAAAACTTTTTTCCACCACTGTATGTTTCTTCCCAGGCGTGCCTCCTTTCAGCAAAGCTGTTGTCATAGGACATACATCCTACAGTGGCATATCAGGGTCCCTAATATGAAAAATCAACCTTTCATACCTGTCCATGGACCATGTATTTTCATTTTCAGGAACTGCGCTCATTTTGCGCTCATTTCACAAAATTTCAGGAGTTCTGCTCACACAAAAGAGAAATCCCTCTAAGGAATAACAGAGAGATTGAGCCAGTGAACTGCAGATCACAGTTTTGTCTAAGAGCTGATCGGTACTCTGCTAATGGATTTCTCAACATGCACACGTGCACGCGCACACACATACAATCACAAATACACAAAGATAGACATACAGAGAGAAAGACAGAGCATAGTCAGTCTGAGAGCTGATTAGTGCCTCACTAATAGAGTTCTTCAAAGTCATAGTGCTCTGGTCTCCTAATTGACTTCCTGTCATCTGCATGACATCTACATATCATTTACATACGGTTGCCCTGGGCAACAAGGTGTAGGAGAGTCTGCTGTTACGAGTTTATGTTTGTTTGACTGTGTGTGCATGTGTGTGGTGGAGAGTGTGTGTGTTCCAGTGTGCAGTTAAGTGGAGATGAGTGCAGTGTAAACGCTGTTAGATAGACCCATTAATCATGTCCTTAACCTCATCAAGAACTCTGCTCACACACACACACACACACACACACACACACACACACACACACACACACACATACAGAGGAAATAGTAGAAATAGAGAAGGACTAAAAATAAAGAAACCTTACAGGCAGCTGACAATGTGATCCACATGGACGCATTGTAATTATATTCTCAAGTGCAAGAACATATGTGCGTCAGAGCTCATACATGCAGAGCGTCTCTGTGTTTTAAATTAATTAAATGCAGTCCGCACTTTTAGCTGTCTCGTTTATAAAATTCCCTTTAATCAAAGACAGAGCAAAGAAGGAGAGGGACGCAGAGGGGAAAGAGAGGGGAAGATGTGAAAAGGGAGAAAAAGAGCAAGTGAGAACGGAAGAAAGACTGGAAAATCGAGGTAAGTGAGGCATCACAAAATGAGAGGAAGAACCTGCTCTTGGTAGCCTAAAAAGGAAACTAAATCCAGCCTGATCCCATTCCTGTGTTAATCTGCCAACAAAGCCAAGATGATGGAGGGAATAATGAGATTAACAGACGGAAAGAAGTGTGAGCAACGGGACACACACCTAGAAATGCAGACACACTAGACCTTGTTTCTCAGCAGGGGGCCCAAAAATGGATCACTAGACATTAAGACATCTGGCATCAGTAATTAGTGGCCTCATTACGTACGTGACTAAGATTTTCTCATATCAGTATAGGAGAGAATGTTCTCTCTCCTCTGTAATACTTAACACCACCATGTTCTCCTCTGTAACACAGTTCACAAGGTTAGTTAAGGTCCTCTATCTCTCTCTCTCTCTCTCTCTCTCTCTCTCTCTCTCTCTGTATATATATATATATATATATATATATATATATATATATATATATATGTATACACACACACACACACACACACACACACACACACACACAGATGCCTGGTGCATCATTTTGTACACGTTTCTCTGTAATTCAGTGGGATATATTTAGTATCTTTTAAATCCTTGGGATCTCAACCAGAATTTAAATTAACGTTCTGTGGGTCTGAGCACAGCTTGGCCGAGCAGCATGAATTTGTAATGATGAACCCACCAATGGGACTGGCAGGGTTGAAAACTCGCCGGAAGGAAGGGTAGGACCTATTTGATGTATTAGTTTACACGCTGCCTGCAAAACATGCTCATGATACTAGTAACTAAGAGAACATCCCAAATTACAAGTTTTTGAGTAAAAACCAGCAGAGGTTCATGTGCATGTTTCCCATGTCAGTGTAGCGCCTGTGACCTGAGGATTAGGTCATATGCCATGCTTACAGTGCCACCGGTCACAGTGTCATGCAGTATCACAGATTCTGTCTCTCAACCTTTGTCACAGATGTCAGATTCCCCTTTTCTCTGTCGATCTTTCCTGTCACTCATCGCTGCGCTGGACTGACACACACTGGGAAGCACACGGACAGCAGGGTGATGTAGTGAGCACGGAAACTGTCCTTTAACCGGAGCACCAGTATGTGACAGCCACCATCCATCCTGCTCAAATGTAACTTCACTGAATCCCTACCTCGTCCCAGGACGCTGCTCATTGATAATCAATAGAGAATATCACACACACCACACCAGTGAAGTTCACTGGTGGTGGTAAAGTAACTAATTTACTCATGCTTCTGTAAGTGAGTGGCTTTTTGTGTACTTGAACTATTTTGAGTATTTTTAAAGACTGTAATTTTACTTTTAATTGTCATAAGTATTGAACTTAGTTACATTTTAAATCACATATTTTACAGAGAGCAAATGTTGTAGGCTCTCTATAGACATCAGCTGGTGGACATCAACTGATCGGCCACTTAATTTGTTTGTGCACTTTGTTTTGTAATTTCCAAAATTTTAATAAAAAGAATCTAGTTTGAACTTTGTGCTCTCGGCCTTTATAGAACTGCCACCAAAAGACTGTATCTTAACAAAGTTAATTTTGTATTACACTTAGTAATATCCCTCCAAGATTTGAGAGTTCCTGAAAGTTAATAACTGTATTAAAATTTTGTTTTAGGGGCTGCATTTATTTTGCATCTATAGGAATCCATTCCAGCAGTGTGGGGTGGGCTTTAGTTCCCCTTGTAGGATAACAACATTGTCTGGACGCTGGCAAGAAACCAAATATCCAACAAAGTGAAAATATCTTGCTTGTTGGAAATGAAATAGCTATTGTTCTCACTGCAGCAATATGTTAGCAAATGTTTTTGTAGATAATATTGCTATAGAACTCAGCTGATAAAAAAATTTATACTTTGGTGTCTTTTAGCCGTATAATCGATCTGAGAAAGTCAATGACTGACAACATCGCTGGACAAAGGTCCGCATCAGATCGAAGTGCTTTGTTAGCCCTAACCTCTTCTGATTTGCTGAGACAATATTCAAACCTAAGATGCTAGCAAGCAAACAGGGTAGCAGCAACTGTTCATCATTGCTGTTTGCTGAGATTTCGTGGAGGATTGTAGGTGCAGCTGAGAAGTCACTGAAATGGGGCTGAGAGGAATAAAAACTGAGGTCATACTCTGACTGGGTTGCCCCCACTCATACTAGTGAAAGTTGCTTTTCGTCCTGAGCAAAACTAATCTTTTCTTTGCAGAGAGACATCCATCATTTGATTTGTCCTGAATCAGCTTCTCATGGTTTCATGGTTTTACCCCCAGTGATGACATTAGAAAAATGTACGAAAAATTCCATTTTTTATTTGACCATATTTTTAAGGAAGAGAACTGTAAACTAAGAATATTTATACTTCAGTCAATTTCCAGTGCACTTTCCCCCACTTCTATAAATCTGCAATGTTGCAGTCCAACCTGACTCATGATCAGGCAGTGTGTGTATGTGTGTGTGTGTGTGTGTGTGTGTGTTATGTGCATTTAGCATGTATGTGCTGTATAGAGGTTGTAAATGTGTGTGCAGGCTCAGCATGGGGCGGCATGTTATTTTGAAATCTCTGTTGATAAATGGTGTTTTTAGCGTGTAATAACAGAAGATTGCTGAGTAGGGGGCACAGTGGGTGGGGGACAAGCAGGAGAGGAGTAAATCAAAGAGTAAGAGGAGAGAGAAAGGGAAGGGGACTCAAACAGAGAGACAGACAGATCAGAGGGCGAAAGCAAAAGGGATAATTAGGAGTTAGAGAGAGAGAGATCTAATTTCCACTTGTGAGGAAAATATTTGTAATGAGATACACAGAGAAAGGATGCAGAGATAGTGAAAGTGGGCACAAGCAGACACAATAAATGCTGTACCTGAATAGATATGAATCAGTGTAATTGCCAGGTACATTTGCATGTCTGAGGGATTAGACTTGGTGAATTTGTGCACATGGATATAACAGAGTAAACAGACATTAGCAAGTACAATGGCTAATGTGAGATTTCACCTGATAAACTATACAGTTCAATCCGACTGTTTACACAATATGTCAGGCGTAGAAAAAATACACAAATTGAATTTACATTTTGGGTGGATCGTGGCTGTGCAGGCTCTTTACTGAAACATCAACGGCAAAGGCTTTCAAATCCCAATATGTCCTTTATCAGTGGTGTGTCTTATGTGTCCGTCCAGAGACATAAACAGTTGAGGGGCAACACTCAGGGCTCTAGTTTCGCAGACCAGGCGAGGCGGGGGCGTAGCGCAGATGCGCTTCGCCAACTGGGTGTGGCCAGGCGGATTTTCCAAGTTTGGCACGCCGTTCTCAGTGGCGCAAGCACTCCGCCGTCCGTACCGGCGGAGGGGAGGAGAGAAGGCATGGAGTGGGTTTGACACAGCCGATTCACATGTAACCAATCAAATGAGCCCCTGTCCTTGCCTTTAAAATGCGCTGCGCGAAGGCGTAATGAAAGTTTACACAGCTGACATGGAGGTCTATTGCCGCGGGCGGAGCGGAGCTCAGGAGACAGGCGCGGAGCGGAGACCGGCGATCAGTGCGGACACGTCACCAAAACCTCACAGGCAGGCTTCAGGAATGTCAGGCACATGAACAATGCAATAAATACAAAAAAAAAACACTATTCAATGCTACGATCACAATCAGCACATACATATATCTCCATATCAACTGTCCCGTCACAGCTGATGTCAGATCAAAGGAGATTGGCACCGTTTGTGCTGATTGTGAGGTTTTGGTGATGTGCGCCAGACAGCCAAACTTCCACTGCGCCAGCTCCGCTCCGCCTTGCGCTGAAAGTAGACGTGGTTTCAGATGGTGAGCTTTTGGCGCACCTCGGCGAAGCCTTTTGGCACGAAACTGTCACTGCGCCAAGCCGAATCTGTCGGCACCTCCCCCCGCTGGGCCACCACTCCCATCTCGGCGAACCTCCGCCTGCGAAACTTGGACACTGTCCGCCTCTCCCGCTTCGCCGGTCGAAACTAGCTCTGCGCGGGGTTCGCCTCACTGCGCCACCCCGCGCTGCGCCGGGAAACTAGAGCCCTCAATGTCTTCACATTTACCCCTTGAATTCTCTTAACTTCTCCCTTAAGCTTCAAAGCTTCAAAGTTAGAAAACGATCATTTTTTTTCCCACAATGTATAATGTCACATGCGTGTTCAGTATCTGCTGGCTGCAACACTTTACTGAAGTTACATCACACTTACACTGACTAAAATATTCAAGTGCAAGCGGCCGTTGTTTTAGGACTGCATCATCACATCACATAAAAAAAAAAAAATATATATCTATAGCTTATGTCTTGTGCATTATTTTGTATTCATTTCCCTTTATTTCAGCGGGGCATATATAGTATCTTTGGAAACCTTGGTCTCTCCACTAGAATTTAAAATGAATTTCTATGGATTTGAACAAAGTTCGGCTATGCAGTATGCATTCGTAATGACAAACCCATTGATGGGACTGGCAGAGGTTGAACAGGTTTTAATAGGATACATCGTAGATTTACATGACATTAAAAAATGTATAATTGGCCTCTGAAAATATGAAATCTCGTGTTTGGTTAATAAATATGTGGCAGTGCAAAATATCCTTTAAAGTCTGCATATAAAGTCAGCGTATACGTGTGTGTGTGTGTGTGTGTGTGTGTGTGTGTGATGTATAAATATATAAAATATAAAATGTCATGGCTGTCAAATGATATTAGGACACCTGCCTCTCTCTATATGTTATATCAGACTTTCTGTTGGTCTAGCTTTCCATCCACCTGTCTGTCTGTTTGTACTTCTGTCTGCTGGTTTCTCTGCTTAAGGACCTGTCTGTCTATTTCATTGTCTGCCTCTCTGCCTGTCTGTCTTTCTCTCTGTCTTTAGAGGTCATTTCCTTCAAACACCAAGGACAGCATGAGGTTGTTAGCTTGGTGTGTGAATGTCAGATGTAGATGTAGATGTGAGCGCAAGTGTGTGTGTGTATGTGTGTGTGTGTGTGTGTGTGTGTGTTTGTGTATATTTGTGTGTGTGTAAGTGCTCTCTAATGTGGGGACGGATGCTGTGACAGAATCAAAGTACTAAGTGTGAGCGCTGATTGAATGTCTTGGAATCAAACCCACCCCCACATACACACACACACACACACACACACACACACACACACTTGTGCACTGAGAGCAAGGCTGATTGAATTTCTTGGTATGAAACACACACACATGGAGAGTGGGGCTGATTAAATGTCTGTATCAAAAGCACACAGCTCTCACACTTCAAAGAGGAGCCGAGACCTGAGGCATACACAACACGACACAGAATACACACAATATCTCAGCTTACACACACACACACACACACACACACACGCACACACACACACACACACACACACACACAAACACACACACGCACACACACACACACACACACACACACACACACACAAACACACACACACCGGACTGCGGAATTCTATTAACTTACACTCATTACTCTAAATACTGTATTACCCTCATCACTAAACACCTGCCCACACTGCCTAGCCAGGTGTGGAGCAACATCTATTACTGTGGTTGAATTTACTCCAGGAATCAGGGTAAATACATAACTCACTAATATGTGATCAAGAATTAAAGATGCACTTCTTCATAATATATAACTATTAACTATAGTCTCCATTTACAAAGTTTACCTCACACTGAGATTTTTTGTGCCACAGTACCACAGTGGTTCCTGCCTTTTTTTAAGAAAGGGGGACAAAATATGCTTTATCAAAATGATCATTGCCTTTTATTAAAATACCAGATTTGGAATATAAGGGACCATTTACTTTACGCCTGTATGGATTGTAAGGCACAGTAGACCTGTGGGATAGAACTGGAAAACATAGGATTACCTGTGTGACAGTTTGCCTTAGGCTTTCATAGGAAGCTGTTGATGATCGTTGCTTCCCCCGGTCAGTTGCTGCTGACTGGTTCAACTTGGCTCATGTGTCACCTTTTGAAGAAATACCTTTGTATACTGATTACACTGTTTTTGAACTTGTTGCATTTAGCCAAAACAAGAGCTTGGGGCTTTTGGATTTGTAAGTTATTAAAAAAGACAAATGTAGACATGGCCACTGGCCAGAATAAATTAACTTTACATAAATGAACTCATTTTTTTCTTTTTTTTCTTTATTCCAATTCTCAGAGAAAATGTATTTCAAATTAAGTTTTTGTGACCCCTTCAGCTGCCAAACATGGGTGCTTATCCAATGTCATGACAATTTAATTTGTGCTCATGTATGGCCTGAATTGGGATTGAATTTCATCCTATTGGCATCAAGAATGGCTACATGGGTTTTTCTGTTGTGCACTGCTGTGTTTAATCTGTGGATGGAGTCCTCTAATGTGTGCTTGCATATTTGATGTGTTCATCAACATAATTGCACCAAAACAGCACATGATTGCGCCACACACAGTTGTTGTTAAAGCTGAACAAACCAAGAAGCAAAACCGTGGGTATTCGAATCTTGGTCTCTGTCTTAGTTTCTGAAATGCGACCGCTCATAACATATTTTTTTTGTACTAGGCTGTTAGGCCGAACGTTTCCTTTCCCTTGGCCAAACTTAATAAAATCCACACGCGTTAACACAAAACTGCTTCGCTAGCTCAGCGTGGCTGTAAGAGCATTCTTTATCAGTGTGGAAAGCCTTTTTTCATTTCCAGATATTATGAAAAACATATGTACATCCCTTAAGAGTCTGGGAGGTGATATGAAAAGGGAAAAAAAAAGTATGCATTTTGTCTCCACAAATAACTAATTAGTTCACACTTAATGTTAGCACAAATTTGAGGCAATGAATATAAATTTTTTCCTTCTCATGTCTACCAGGCTCCATGCAGCTCTCCCCACAGATTTATTTTCTTTTTTTCACTTCACAATCCTCTTATTTTGGGGGGGGGGGATGCAATGCCATAAGCCTACCCTCTATCTTGATACATGGAATGAGCAGCCACAAGCTATAATATCAAAGCAAAATACACCTTCCTCATGTTATCAGGTCACATGAATGGGATGCTGGAGATGTGTGATTATTCTGTAGCCTGGTAGAAACGACACATAACGCTTCCTGTAGGCTATCAGAGGTAATGTTAGATGATCCTATAAGCTACTTCTCCCCAGAGATACCTGTGCTCAGTGCTCAGATTGGACCAGGCAGCAACACAAAATTACATTGCCCCTTCGCCCTTTTGAACCACCAACCACCACCCCACTAAATAAACAAATTCCTGAAACATTTAACAGCCAAAAATGCTTTTTAACATGATGCACCTGTTGATTTTTGTTCCTCGTGATCATGTCTTGAAAAAGCAGTCCTCTTGTGCAAGTTTATTCAGATTATATCAATCAGCTTTTGCATTATGACAGTTTCTGCTTTGTCTTCTCTCCTCTGCAACATTATATAACATTATATAAAATGTATCCATTAAGGGACTGGATTATCAAAGCATTAAGTTTCAAGTTAACGCATTAGCAGCTTTAAATAGTGAAATTCAAAGAGCAAAAGCTTTCCAAACACACAAACAGCATTCATTAAAACACATACACATCCATATGGTTTAGGGCTGTATACTCAGCACACACACACACACACACACACACACACACACACACACACACACACACACACACACACACACACACACACACACACACAAAACCCTAGTTTGACAGCTTTCAATAGCAATAAGATAGGAGAACAGAGTGTGTCATTAACCACAATTGTTACCCCCATGTCACTAAAGGCACAGTGCACCTATTACTGAGGAGTAAAATAGCAAATCACTGTCATGCCGAGTGAGCTGCAGAAGGCAGTGATGTTATGGTGCTCGCCGACCGCAGGCTCTGACATGCAGTGGTGCTAAATTTAATGTTCTTGGTTTTGAGTGAAAAGCACAAATCATATTATAAATTCATGCTCCCCCAGAATATGTATGGATGCATAAATGTCTAGGGCAAATTTTTATAATTACAGCTGTGATAATAGCTTGAATGTTGTAAAATGAAAGGACCATCCTGGCGTAATTTTATCTTTTTCATAGCCTCTCATAACAATGGGAGTCATAGCCTCCCACCATATCGTCCTGGGACAGTGGCAGATATATGCTGTATGTTATGTCAGGCTGTGCTGCATCTTGTCATCTTGTAACTACTGGTTTTACCTATTTGCTGTTCTTTGTCAGTCATAACTAACTGTCAAGAAAAAGCTGAAATGACAAATGAGAGTGACTGACTTTAAGAGAGAGTCATGACTGAGGATTATAATTTTGAAAGTGGGGACTGGATATCTTTATATATCTGGATATTTTGAAATGAACTGTATAGAAAAGTTTCAACCCTTGCCCCTTGATTTATATTTTAGTACAAAATCTCAAGGATAATAGCCATCTTACAGTAACTTCTGTTTGACAGAATGATCCCAATTTTGGAGACTGGATCCTCTTTGTTACACAGTGTATATAATATGAGCTCATGTGGCTATTTGTAAGATGGGATCTCACCAGTTAATATTCTGAGCTATACAGCCACTCTGTCTCCTGGACCCGGAGGAGAAATTTGGCTGAGAGACTCCACTCATCAAAAGACGTTGGTACTCGTCTTATCACAGGGACCCACTGGGCTCATGACCCATTTTGTGCTCTTGTTCCTACTCTTCTTCCTCTGCAAACAAACTTTAATCTCTTATTAATGACTCTATAAATATGACAATAGGAATATGCAGTGTTAAAATGTTTTCACAACACATACAAAATAAAAACATTTGGAATCAGACAGAAGGGCAATGTTATTTTCACATTGTTGTGACTGGAGCAAAACAAAGGCCCTGCAAGGGATGAGAGAGGTCGGCTTGACTGACAAGTAGCTGAACCAATCACCTAGAGGTATCCTCTAGAGCCCTGCTCCAACCTCGCCTGTCAATCTGCCAATCTAGCAGCCTTAACAGGCTGTCATTACAACATGGAGACACACCAATTAAGAACAACTGCACCAGAACAGCAGACATCTCACACACACACACACACATGCTCACACAGTCACACAGGTGCTTTCTTTCATACACCTATACAGATGCAAGTATGTACACACACCCACACACACAAAACAGGCATGCACACAGCGGGAGGCAGTAAACAGTCTCATGGAGTGCTAACAAGCCGCCTGTCAATCAGAACTTGTTCAGTTCACCTCAGTATTCTGTTCACTCTGGTTCAACTCTGCAGCGCTTTAATCAGACGCAGCACGAACTACAAATTTTCAAGATCATCTCTGGCATATGTTCCTCAGTGCATGTCTCACAGTGGAGACTGACAGTAAACATGGGAGCAAGGGGATTTGCAGCTGAACTTGTGATCTTGCAAGAACATAGCGTGTATTCTGGCCTTATGAGTCAAGAAGCAGCTTGGCGGCATTTTAAAACATGGATCAACCGCAGATGTTGCAGAGTAAGCAATTTGACTCTTTATCAAAGGCCAATCATGCACAAACTCTTTCAAAAATTTCACTAAAACTATATGATTTAATAATTTGCCCAGAGCTGACCCGTCTATTTAGACAAAGGTTACATTAAATACAGATGGATGCAGCAGGCCAGTGTAGTGGAGTTAGTTGACTAGATGGGGCGTGTTGGCAGATGACTTCAGTGTAATTTTGCTGTACTGCTGTAGGTGTGTCAGCAGCAGTCAGATCATAAACAGGGGCTCTTGGCAAAAATGTCCTTGAAATGTCATGAAATGCCTGCAATACTGAGAACAAGGGGGCAAAAAAAAATGTCCTCAGTAATTACATGTACCTGTTTTGTATTTCACCCTTTTTTCTTTTTTTTTTTTTTTTTTTTTTTTTTTTTTTTTGTATTAAATTGTCTAATACTCATGCATGAATGCAACTACTGAACCCCCATGGGCCACTGAGAGTGATTCCTGCACTCTGTGATTGAGTGATTCCTTACAGTGTATTGAGATGGAAAAAAAGGCTGAAGCACACGTTCTCTCTCTCTCTCTCTGTCTCTCTCTGTCTCTCTCTTGCTCTCTCGCTCTCTCTTGCTCTCTCACTCACACACACACACACACACACACACACACACACACATAAATATAAACCCATAACGGTGGCACCACGAGTCCTGAAGTCTTGCGCTGAGCAACTGGCAGGGGTGTACACATCTTTAACACTTCCCTCATGCTGGAAATTGTGCCTCGCATTTTTAAATCTTCTGTGATAGTCCCTGTTCCCAAAAAACCACACACATCCATCATGAATGACTACAGACCAGTGGCACTTACGCCAGTAGCCATGAAGTGTCTGGAAAAACTGGTTCTCTAATCCATCAACTCAGTGGTTTCTGACAATGTAGACCCCCTGCAGTTTGTATACCGCCCCAACAGGTCAGTAGACGACACAGTGGCTCTGGCCCTCCACTCAGTGCTTCAACATCTGGATGCTAGCAGCTGTTCCTGGATTACAGCTCAGCCTTCAATACTGTGAGACCAGTGAAACTGACTGGGAAGTTGGCAGACCTTGGAATACCAACACCCACCCGGAACTGGATCCTGGACCTCCTGGTAGATAGACCACAGGTGGTGAGAATTGGAAACAAGGTCTCAGCGGAGCTCAAAGTGAGCACAGGAACACCACAAGGCTGCTGTCTCAGTCCCAAACTTTTCTCCCTGTACACGCACGACTGTGTCTCCACCCAGGACAGTAACATTATAATAAAGTATGCAGACGACGCCTCCATCCTGGGACTCATCAAAGGGAGGGATGAGTCTGCATACAGGGAGCTGGTCCGCAGAATCACTGTTTATGGAGAGGACAATGACTTGGTGCTGAACATATAGACAAAACAAAAGAGCTCATTCTGGATTTCAGGAGGAAACCTCCCCTTCTGCAGCCCCTCACCATCAAAGGGGTAAAAGTGGAGCGGACTGACAGTTTCAAGTTTCTTGGCCTTCTCAACTCTGACAATCTCAGCTGGGCTAAAAACACAGGGAAAACTGTGTATAAAGCACAGAAGCATCTATACTTCCACAGATAGCTGAAGAAAGCCGGACTAGGGCATCAGTCCCTCACCCAGGCATACAGAAGACTTGTGGAGAGTATCCTCAGCGGAATTACAGTGTGGTATGGAAACGCCACACTAGCTCAGAGGAAATCACTCCAATGAGCCATCGAGATAGCGCAGAGGATCATCAGCACCAGTCTCCATTCCATGGACTGTATCTACACACAGCGGTGCAGGAGGAAGGCACAGAGCATCCTCAGGGATAAGCACCACCCAGCCTATGCTCTGTTCAGGTGGAGGACATCTGGACACAACCTGAGACATCATAGGCCAGAGAGCAGAGGCCCATTTTTATAACAGCTTCTTCCCTGCTGCTGTTAGACCGATCTCTGAGGACATTAAAAAGGGAAAAAAAAATATTACACCCCACAAATTACCTTCTCAATGGACAGTTAGAAATCACAGGTTAAGACAATGTGCAATATTTGTGTGTGCAATAATCGACATTCTTACTCTCTCAGGACATGTAACTGAAGTCACCTTGGTTCTTTATTTGTTTATTTGTTTATTCATTTATTAAACAGGCAACATGCACCAGGAGATACACACTCTTTAACATCCTGTAGGGGGTGTGCTGGGAGGTTTTCACTAATCAAGTTAGCATTTATCAAAAGTCTTGTCTGGTATTAGCATCTAGATCATATGATTTGGTTCAGGCTATCTCTCATCATTTCGTCAGCCTGATCAGAAAACATCATGGCTGCCAGTGGTGGAGAACCTGCTTGGGGGTAAGTAATCGTATATTAGTCAGACTTGTTTTCAATATAACAACAGTATAAATTCCTAAAATTAATTAGGACATTTGTCTAAACATTCTGATGAAGAAAAAAATGTTGCAACTGTGTTTGTGGTGTTACTTAACAGCCCCTGCCCCTGAGATACGTTGCCAGATTAGGGGTAGAAATTTGGTCAATGTGCATTATTCAAAATTTTGTTTCAAACTGGATTGCATGTTAATAATTACTGCAGTACCAGATATTATCATGCACAGCTGTGCCCATTACAACTGTATTCTACTTCTACTACAAAAAAAAAAAAAAAAAAAAAAAAAAAAAAAAAAAATCTACTTATTTTCAAGCAGGGCATCTCAGCTAGGTCCTTTTATGGGAAAAGAAAGGAAAGCACAGGAATGAGAATGATAGAGGAGATCCCTGCAAGTTCTTCTGACTCTGAGTCAAACAGTGATGAAGAGCAGGAAGTAATTTTCAGCCAGCATGAGATAGAGGCACTAAATGAAGGCAGTTCTGATGAGGAGGATGAAAGTTCTGATAAGGAGGATGAAGGGATAGATTGCAATACAAAGTCCAAACGAGCCAAGGGATTCAGGTGACAGTAGTTTTATTTAGGGACACTTAAATGTGCAATCCATACAAATGTATGTATGTAGTAGTTGATGTAAGGTGAAAAATCACAAACCTTCTGTATGGTTGTGATATTTACTGAAAGTAGCATGCCACTAACCAACTAAATTCAGTCCATATTTGCTAATAATACCACTTTGTACAAATAACATTATCACAGTTATGCATTTATGTATATATTTTTGTTTGTTTTTTACAGCTGGTGTAAGAAACGGTTTGAGCACCAGTCAACAGCAGCTGCCAGTGAATTCAGTGCACCTGATGAGCTGTCTTCTCCACATAGCTACTTTGCCCAATTTTTTGATGACGATCTGTTCCAACATATTGCTGAACAG
Organism: Myripristis murdjan; assembly: GCF_902150065.1. Lineage (NCBI taxonomy): Eukaryota > Metazoa > Chordata > Actinopteri > Holocentriformes > Holocentridae > Myripristis > Myripristis murdjan. The sequence continues at coordinate 25,414,476 of NC_043992.1, forward strand.
ACAAATCTCTACAGCTGTCAGTTAATTGGAGTCAGCATTAACACCACTATGGATGAGATCAAGTCATTTGTTGACATTAAGCTAATCATGGGAGTGGTGGGAATGCCATCTATGGATGATTATTGGGCAGAAGACAGACATTATGCCAAAATAGCTAATGTGATGTCAGTAAAAAGATTTAAATGCCTCTCACGATTCATCCACTTTCAAGAAAATCACATCAGACCCAACCCAAGATCGGCTCTGCAAAGTGACACCAGTGCTGGAGCACATAAGAAAGGAGTCTGGAAATTGAGAGTGAGAACAAGTTCTCAATAGATGAAATGATGGTCCCTTACAAGGGAACAAAGGCTGGGTCTCCCCGACAGTATCTCCCGAGCAAACCTCACCATTGGGGCTTCAAGATCTTCGTTCGAGCAGGTGTTTCTGGGATAGTGACATGCACCGGAAAGAGCACATTTGGCACAGGCCAGGGTCCAGCCAAAGAACTTGGAGCTGGAGCCAATGTTGTCATTCAACTCTGCAAGACCATCAAGAACCCATCAGAGTGTGTTGTCTACTTTGACAATTTTTTCACCTCCCTTCCACTCATTGTGCATCTGAAGGAGTCCCTTGGTTTGCAAAATCTGGGAACCATCCGCAAGAACAGGCTTAAAGGATGCACACTTGAGGATGACCGTGCTCTGCTGAGGCAAGGAAGGGGCAGCTATGACTACAGGGTGGATAATGAGGCAGAAGTGGCTGTTGTAAAATTGTCTGACAACAAAGTTGTCACCTCAGCCAGCTCATGTGCTGCAATCAGCATTCTCAAGGAATTCAGGTGTTTCTCCAGAGAGGAGAGAAGACGAGGTGCTGTTCCCTGTCCAAACATTGTGTCACAGTACAATGTCCACATGGGAGGAGTTGACCTTGCTGACATGATGGTGGCCTTGTACTGCACCCCTGCAAAGTCCCACCGGTGGTACCTGTGCAATGCACAAAAATTCCAATGTACATATACTTTCTTGTATTTGTGCAAATGGCAATAAACATCTAATCTAATCTAATCTAAGGGTGAGAGGGGATTTTTTACATTCTAGGATTCCCTACAGATAAAAATGTAACTGGCATTAATTCGTATTCTTCGGAGTCAGTAAGGACACATAGGGGAAAAAAAAAATAGACAGGTGGTGAAAAAAAAGATAAATACTTTTGCGCTCTCTCTCTCACTAAAATGTTTGTGTTCTACCAAAAAACATTTCTCTCGCCAAATTTTTGTGTGAAGAAAAAAAATAACTTAATGAGATGGTGTGTGTGCATAATGTGCATTACACTTACATTTACCTGTACATGTAATCACATATGCACAGGTGCATCTTAGAAAATTAGAATATCATGGGAAGTTCTTTTTTGTCTGTAAATTACTTCAAAAAGGGAAATTTCCATCTATTCTTGATTCATTACATATAAAGTGAAATATTTGAAGCCTTTTTTGTTTTAATTCTGATGATTACACCGTACAGTTCATGAAACTCAGAAATCCAGCATCTGAAAATATTAAAATATCACAGAAGACCTATCATAACAAAAAGGAGTTACAATACAGAAATGTCGACTCTCTGAAAAGCATGTTCATTTATGCACTCAATGCTTAGTCGGGGCTCCTCTTGCACGAGTGGCTGCATCAGTGCATGCATGCACGCACACGCACACACACACACACACACACACACACACACACACACACACCTTATTTATTTATTTATTTATTTATTTTATAAGAGAAGCCAAACTTTCTGGAGAGAGCACAGAAGTATTTATCTCCCATATGGGCTCCAGAGTATCCAAATCAAAGCACTCATCTGGTAATATACTTTGTATTGGAAGTCCTGAAACAAAGCATGGGCCAGGAAATGAGCTGTTTCATTTGACCTCTATTAAGGAGAGAGAGTCAGCTTGGTCCTGAGTGTTGGCACAAATAAATCCTATTCTCATTACTTTCTCCCACCTCCTAAAGTGTGATGTTATTGCACTGTTGGTATCGATTTTAAGTAAGGGACCCGCCCAAAAAGTCAGATGCTGCGATGTGGAGACAATCAGGAACAAATTTAGCCTGCATCATGAGTTGTGTTGTGTTAAATGTTCAAAAGCTGAGAGCTGCCTTTGCGTTGTCAGATATAAAACTTTGCCCCTGTAGGTATAAGTAACATAGCTGTAATGTGATTATAGGAACAGAGGAGGAATCACGGTAGCTAAGTAATCTCCGTGACTTATTTGTCAATTTCTCTGTTCTTGTTATTTTTGGGTGATCATCTGAAAACCATAATTTCTGCCGAGACTGACATTTCCTCTCTGCCATTTAGATATTTCTGTTTTCAGTCTGGCCATATTTAAAAGATTGGACATGATATGGGCACATAATGGCGAGCCAGGAAAGGACATATTTCCATGTCAAGGCCGGTACATATGCCTCTGTCAGGAATGACTTTCTCTGTCTTCTCTGGTTTACCTGTTTGCTGTGCTGTGTGTTTGCTCATTCTGTATTCATCGTTCTTGTAAATTGTGGTTGTGTCTGTTGCCATGGAATTTCCATTTGGGTATAATACATTTCAGCTAAACCTCATTAACAGTCTTTGGTTGTTTATTTTGCACGTTATTGCTGCAAGATCTACGGAATTTTAGAGATATAATGAAAAAATAAAACAGATTGCCAGTGAGATGTCCGTGATAATTGCCTAAACCAATTCACTAAAAACATAAAAGTCTGACAATGACACAGAGACAAACATCAGCTTAAGAAGATTACTTGAGGTGTTCTGTCTCCATGACGTAGAGAGGCTCATTAGGGGTTGGAATAGATGGATTACACATTAATTTTACCTTTGTGGATAAAACATGAGCGTGTCACTTTCTGTCCTTGTTTGACCCAGGACTTTTCTCCAAAGAGCCAAGCAGATGCGAGGTAAGGCAGAGGGGTGTCATTATGTAATGAAGTGCACCTGAGGCCACTTTACTTTTCTGCCAAACATTTCTTGATGAGGTGTGTTTTTACCAGATCAATGTAAATCGTAACTGCACATGTATAATCTCAACTGAGCTAACTGAGCTAGGTACCAGGCTGTCATTTATTCATTTACACCTTTTCATTCAGTCAGTCACTCATTCATTTTCAATCATCATTAAATTGTCTTTATTTTCCAGAGTGCCTTAATTTAAACAACGGTATTAGTTGTTCAGGCATAACCTAAAAAGCAGCGGTTAGTGCTGGTGGGTCGCAGAAGTGAAGCTTTTTTTGATTCTTCTGCGTCTGCAGATAAGAAAGATACACAAACACTACAGTGCAACAGAAAAAATACCACATATTGTGTTATATCAAACCTGCAGGTCATGCAGCCTTTCAGACATATGATCGGCAAGAGACAAAAAAGCAGTAAATTGTATCTCTCACTTTGTAACTGTATATTGCACAGGGAATCCCATTGCAAAAATCCCATGATCTCACTGGAAACTTGCTGAAATTCTGTGTATATTTGAAAGGAAAATATTGTGAACCACCACAGAAATAATAAAGCCTAATGGGAAGAAAATATAATACATACTATCCAATAATCAAATCATAGCAAATGAGTTGAACAATGCAAAAGGCCAGAAAAAATAGAGTAGATAAAGAAAAAGTAGCTTAAAGACAATTATCTTATCAATTATCAAAATAAAAGAATAATGCCTTAATTTTGGTTAATGTTGAGCCCAAAACTAATGACATTGACAAGATGTTTGCAAATGTAATACATTATGCAAAATAGTTGCATGTGATCATAATTCGGAAGATCCCCTGCCGCATAAGGTTTATTATGAGAGTCAATGGAAGACCCTGAATGTCAAAACCTGATGATGAAGGACAGATTAAGCATCTATATGTGATGGATGGGACTTGACAAAGCATCAGCATATGCCACCTTGGTAATGAGAATGGGTTAGGCAAACTGGGCAGTGGCTTCCTGCAACAGTCTCCCTCAGTTATTTTTACATGCCGACATACATAACCGTATTTTAGCAGTGACAGAACATAATGCAACCAAAGTGTACATGTTTAAGTACAGTCACTGCAATTACAGATTCAACAGTGACTAGGTCTGACTAATTAAGATGAAATCATGTTATTTAATGGCACTTTCTGAAAATGTTGGGTGCGAGGTCAGCTAGCTAGGTAACAAAGCTTGAATATGGTGCGGTGTGCTTGTCACTTGAGGTTGGCTCATTACAGCAAGAGACGAGTCAGCAGCTGGCAGCCTGGTAGGTGGCTGCTAGTTGCTGGCACACTTCAGATTCTTTGACCCAGTGTTATCAGCCATCAGACAGATTGGACAATGTCTCAAATAACCCTATTTCTCCGAGCTGAGAAGAAAGAAGAAAGAATATAGAGGTATGTACTCGGTGATGAACCAGCAGTGACTGGTTCATAACTTTTATGAATGGGCATCCAGAAGAGTCTCTGCCAGGTGGATAAGTCCATGATGTTAAGATGATATCCTTCCTCCTAATAATGAAAAGGGCAAAGAGCAACAAGGTAATCATATTAACCAACAGTAACGAAAAACATAATCATGTGAAGGCCAAAAGGACAAATGATATTGTTGGTTTTATACAAAACCCTGTGATTAGTTACAGTATTAGCATTCAATGGAGACTGCTGTTTGAGGGCTGGAATTAATAAATCTTTTCACAACTCCAAGGTCCAGTTTTGTAAACAAGACTTGGAAAAGCATCTCCTGCTGACAGCCCAATGTGGATAAAGGTTTTATTAAATCCAGAGTTTTGCTTACTAGATCACTTGCTGGTCTACATTACACTGACACTAACTCACTCAAGTTCACTAGATGGCACATTAACTTATTTGGCCATAAGTTCATCCATCTCGTTGTTAAGGAATGATTGGTCATTCTGATTGGTGATTTTTTTTTTTTTTTTTTTTTTTTTTAGCCTCTTAGCTGCTCTCTGGGATGGGAACCATCTTGGCCCTTGGTGAGGTAATAGTTGACTCACTGGTATTGATCAGCAACCTTATCAAACTCCCACAGATATACTGTGGTCATTTAGTGCCATGGGACAGTAAAATCCTGCATAATGGACTTTTAAACAGGTTTGATGGAGGAAATTACCCCAAAAACACAATTATCCTTTATCCTTTAAGGCTGTTTTTGTCTGCCCTATGCAATTATCCTCTCTGTGAATCTATAAGGCTGCATTTGCACTGGAACAGAAAATGTATTTTTTTTTCCTTTTTATTGTCACAGTACAGAACTGATCTCATCACACCTCTCTCTTGACATGGAAGACCTGGTTTCTCCAAGTTTAGATAGCCCAAGAAGATCATATGTGTGCCTTAACGATAAAAAATAAATAGTTTGTGCCTGCGTAAATCCTGCCTTAAGAGCCTCTTCAAAGTGGCTGGCTGCCAGCTAGCTATTCGACTGCATCTGAAATTAAGAGGCTTTGCTAATGTAAGCCTTTGTTACATTCTAAGTGAGTTCAATGATGTGATGATAATATGCAAAAGCTGAGTCTTATTGAAGTGGCAGACTGCCAGCTAACTGCCCAGCTGTATTAAGAAATTAAGGCCTTCTAATCTTCAGTATTTGTGATATTGCTGTCTCTGAATTCCTAATGAGCACAATGATATGATGATCCTATCTGTGTTGTGAGCATTCCAGTGGAGGCGGGACGCCAGCCAGCCTGCTGGAGTGCTGGAAAGATGAAATAACAGAGTAACTTAATTTAATCTTTTTCTCCTGTTTCTTTCAGCTTCTCTATTTCTGTCTCTGTCTGTCTCTTTACCTCTTTTTTCTACCTATCTCTGTCTCCACTGGTAGTCTGGCAGTAGGAGAGACATTATAAAGCAGCATGACTCAAAACAAAACTAACTTCTGGGTCAGGCTAAAACACTGTTGAAATCTGGCCTATCGTTGGTTGTTCAAAGTAAACTGGTCGTCAGTAAATGTGACAGTGCTATCAGAAAGGTGTCACACACAGGGATCTATGGGGGACTATGTGATTTTATTATTTAAAAATATGATCTCTGAACAAGTCAGCAGTGACAAAGTTGGTTTCATTTGTTTTTGTATATGTGTGTGTGTGTAATGTGCAGGTGACAGAGTGGGTAGTTGGTGGCCTGTTGGCATTGTGGTGAGCCAATCAGTTTCATTTTGTAGATGACAGATATCAAAGGAAAAAACACATCATTCCCCCAAGGCTCATGGAATTTGATCAAATAGTGTTTGAGATATTGAGCATGAAGCTTAGGGCCCTATTAGTGGCACCATAGTGGGCCAATCAGATTTGTATTCAAAATGTCAGTGTCAGTGTCAAAATTCATCATTCCCTCAAGTTTCTCTCAAAACAGGCCAGCAGAGGATCAGAAATCACACGTGATGGACAGATGGACGTACAGCTGAACATCTGGAGGGACACCAAACCATACTCCCCTTCCCGGTCTTTGATCATGGAGAACAACTGTAAATGTATTCTAATGTGACACTACCACAAGGAGGATACGGCTGATTAATCTTCGTCTTTCATGCAAAGTTTCCATTTCAAACCATGTTATGAGTTTTATTCCTCCTGATGAAATTGTATAGAATCTTATCAAGACTAGAGCAAGCTGAGTTGGCGACGATTATGTCAAATGCATGATGGAAGGAAATTAAACTTTCCTCTCATTTCCAAACAAGGTTTCCACTTAAGGTCATGCTTAATTAGAGGATGTAACTTTTTCCCATCATTTGTGTTTGCAGATATTTTTAGATATTTTTAGATAGATATTTTTCAGTGACCTGGTGAAATTTAGGCCAAAATTACCCCAAACATTATTTTTTCTGAAAGAACTGAGGAAAAAGAGGTTGTTTTTCCATCTTGGCACAAGAATAAAATGACACAATTGGAGATGCAAGGTTACTTGCAGTATACAATGAGACTATTCACAGACATTGTGGGGAGTCACACAAAGAAATATCTTCAATGTTGAGAGGAGAGGGAGGGAAGCAAGAAGGGAAGAGATGATAACACTTAGTCCTGACAATAGTGCCTTTTTTTGATAGTAAGAAGTCAATCTTCATTTATTGCCAATATGTCACTGGACAGTGAACATTATGGGGCAGAAAGGGCAAGAAAATTACTCGCTATCTGCTGTGGTCCTTCATAAAACTTTTTCAGGAGAGGACAGAAAACCTTCTGACAAATGATCTCTGACAAAAGTTTGGTTATAACATTTTTGATAGCAGCTAGAAAACTGACTTCTATCTGAACTTCAGCTATCCTCAAATACAGTAGTTCCTATCAATGCATAAATTGATTTGTTTAAAAAATGAACTGATGAGCCAATCCATTGTCAGATGAGCCATAACATGTTGTTGCTACATGGAAATGTCTTGACTCTTCATCTGTATTTAAAACGCCATTTTGCTACCAGTTTTAGATAAATCATGGCAGGCATTGGCAATACAATTGTGAAAAAAAGAAAAGATAAAAGCAAACTGAAAACAACGGAGAAGCAAGACGGGTCGTGAAAGTTTCATAAGTCATCATTGTCAAGTTAGAGGACAACCTTATCGCAGTGATCCGATCAAAGATAAGCAAACTGGTCAGCCAATCAGAACAGAGATTAGAGCTGGTGGAGGGGCTTGATTGAGATATGCTGCAGCTGCCGCCTGTGGCTGAAGTCATCCCAGTGCACTGTGTGTGTGTGTGTGTGTGTGTGTGGGCATGTGTGTGGGGTAAGTGTGTTTTTGTCCCAGACCATCATTTCTTATCTGCCGTCACCACTCATTCTATCTTTATATAAAGGACCATATCTGCTCTCCGCCATCCTCATATCTGTCTCACCGCTTCACTGGATTTCAAACCTTGAAAAGTGTTTAATTCTTACGACTTTTAAAAAGGTCCCCCTGTTTTTTAGGAATTTCTTCTTCTTCTTCTTCTTCTTCTACTTTTGATATTTCAATGTTTTTATATGTTGTGCAAGTTTGTTGTTTTTAGGGTACTCTTCTTTACAACATGTCTGTTAACAAAGTTTCTGCAGGTCCTTCAACAGTCTTAAAAAGTCTAAAATGGAGTAAACTGAATTTTAGGCCTTACCCTAACCTTAACCCTAACTCTAAAACACATTACATACAATTTTGATAGGTCTTACAAATCGATTGGATAATGGGGTTAAAGTTACTTTTCTAAAGTTAATTTCAGCCTCTCTTTATTATTGATCATGTTGTGACCAAACTACAACAATAACTATACTTGGGTATAGTTTGGCCGGGCCCAAAAGATACTCCGGGGTATAAAATAGCCTAGCCCAGTTTATATCCCGGGGTATACTTTGGGCTAGGCCAAACTATACCCCCCTAGGCTAAATTATACCCCCCAGACTCAGATAGGGGGTTAAAGTGGGCTAGTCTGTTTTATATCTCGGGGTATATTCTGGGCTTATCCAGTTTATACCCCAGGGATTTTAATTTGTCTGGGTAATCATTATTTCTTTATTTTTATCTGCAACTAGGCCTATGAAACTAGACCTACATATGTTGTGCCATTGAATCAACCTCTCCGAATGCACCCAGTTTTTATGCATACATGTGTACATTTGGGGAAAGCCCTACACCCCTACCCGACCACTTTGCTCTGCTACCTCAGGGTGTCTCATTGCCCCACCACTCTGAGACCCTGGCGGCAGACTGACTCAGTCGCAGGGTTTCTCTGTCCTGGCCCCAGTGAGGTTGAATGAACTTCCCACAGACATCATGAAGATGTACTACACAGATCCTTCCCCTTAGCTGATATTGGATTGCATTTATATTTCGTTTTATATTCTTTCAGTGTACTGATTGCAAGTTGCTTTGTATAACAGCATCTGCTAAATGACTGTGATGTAATGTACATATGCTGTGCATATGCATATGAAATGTATGAGATATTTTGTATTATGATCTCATTACCATACTACTGCTGTTTTTCTAAGACAGTAGGCCAAATGTTGTATATATTATTGACAGCTAATCAAGATTGTCACAAAAACATAATTATTTACTTTAGTGATTTTTATTTTATTATTGAAGCCTGAGATGGTGAATTGCACAGGGAAATGATAGCAGCCGATGCTGTATGAATGTTTGAGTGTTTTAATTTTTAAAAAGTAAAAATAAAATAAACATGGTCATGAAAAAGAACTAGGTCTAGTGTGTGTGTATGTAATATGGACTAGAGGGGTATAGTCTGGCCTAGCCCAAAGTATACCCTGGGGTATAACTGGACTATACTCCGGGTATAGTCTGGTCAGGGGGTACACTTTGGGCTGTTACACCAGGTCAGAACATGATGGGCTAACATGGTGTCTCCTGTTAGAGAGAGCTCAGAAGAATGTAGCTAAGGTTATGTGTTCACACACACACATGCACACATGCACACATGCATGCACGCACGCGCGCGCGCGCGCACACACACACACACACACACACACACACACACAAAAACACACACACACGTTGTTGCATGCACAGTTCTGTGTACAGTCAAGTTCAGTCAAATGTTCATGTTGAAGTAAATCATTTATTTTCATGTCATTTACTTTGCAATTCCTGAACTATTTTCCTTCTTATCCTTTGTACTTTTTGCCAGTATGGATGTGATATAAGACTTAAGTTGAATTCAGAATTCATTCCAAGAAAAAAAAAACTTGGAATTTCCAAGATTTAATTCATGATTTTACAAGAAAAAAAACTCACAAATTCATGAGAAAAAATAGTTTTTCTTAGATTGTTGGATTTTGTAAAACAAAACAAAACAAAACAAAAAAAATCACGCCTCGGAAATTGGTGACTTTATAATCTTGGAGTCTCAGAGTATTTTTCTCGGCATATTACTTGGCATAGTTCTCGTCATATTTTTGTCCGTGGTTGTCAATCTTGTGGACATTGCCTAGTGTTATTGTGTTTGCCTTTTTGGCTTTTTCCTGACTCCATGCTGAAGCTGAGGAAGGCACACTGTCCTTGCCTTCCTACTACACTCTGACTTGTTGATTACCCGTCCCGGCACAGCGGGGGACCACGCATGGGGCTTGTCAGTGACAGATGCTGTAACCCGTCACGTATCACGATGACGGAGGCACTGCACTGAAAGGACAATGAGCTACTTTCTGTTCAATTTCAACCATATTACCTTCCTGGAGAAATACAGCAGATAAAACTATTTTTATGTACATTCTGCTGACACACACGTTGTTGCAGACACCATCAAGAAACTTGTTTTTAAATCTGAGGCTCGTGTCACCAGACGCTGTGCACCAAATCACACACATTATCGGGGGCTGGGCATGGGGGTATTGGGTGCCAGGTGCATACCGGGCTAAAGCGCTGCCTGGCCTGGACCTTTCAGACCACACCATGGTCCAGCTGGTGCATGTTCGCCAGCCTGAGATGAAAACAGTATCAAATTTGAAATAACAGCCTAGGACATGCTGATAGACTCTGCCTCAGAAATCAGTGAAGGCACAGATGTGCTCTCAAGGTACATCAATTTCTGTGAGAGTGTGACTGTGTCATGCAGGACTGTCATGCAGAAAGATCTTAAAATGTTACTCAGTCCAATGAAAAATACAAAAGGCTTTCAAGTCGGGTGAAAAGGAGCAAAGGAAACTCTTTGAAAAGCAGATGAAACAGAAAAGCATGGAATGTAAATGCAAAGATCAGCAGAAACTAGAGAGAGAGCACTGAAACACACCAGCAAACTAACCGGTGTTAGTCAAAAACCCACAGCTAGCTTGTTCTCCGAACAGATGGGTAAAACAGCAGACCTTTAATCGATAACAAAAGCTACACAGAAACCTATGTAGGTTTAGTAAGACAGGGAGTGGGCGCTTATTGCTGCACAGGATACACACCAAGCGATGCAGTAATACTTTTATACGTGCCGCTATCAGGCTCCACAGTGCACTTTCACAGCCTCAAAGCACTGAAGCACTTTATCTTACACCAGTACTTTGACTCATGTCTTCTGTGTTAATGTCTTTGTGAATACTTGTATGTCTTTGCTCATATGGCTTTAAGAATATGAATTTCCCTTTGGAAAGGAAAATCTATTTAATTTTGAGTCTTGACATGAATTCTTAAATACATGCCATCTTAAACAGCAAAACTTTTCAAAGGTTATATATTCTGTTTTGTGGCCCAAAAATATGACAGGAAATAATGTACAAATGATTAAAATGATGATGTGTGATGATCAAAAGCTACATATGAATAATAAAAACAAAATTGCATACAGTGCTTTTTTATAGTGTGCTTCTGCTTTAACCGTATTTTTCAAAACTCTCTTTTAAAGCTCTATTTTCTTGTCAAAACCTCGTGAATCCAATTTTATTTGATTTTCACACTTTGAAGGGCTACATGTTCCTCTACAGGATTAGAACTTTTTAAAAAATTTAACACCCTTGTACTTATGAACTCTTTGAAAACCAGTTAAACTCAAAAAACTCTTACCCGTCCAGCTGAAGCGCTGCTTTTCTTAGCTCCTGAGAAGTTCACAACTCGGAGATACAAGCTTTTCATCTGAAAAGCAGTCAATTTTTGATATAAACAGAAATAGCGGAAACTCAAAAGTTCCCGTGTGACGAATATATGTTAAGCTGCTGCTCCGCTTCTCAAATTCGTCAGAGTGTTATTTTGTGAAGACAAGTAGTCTGGAGTCGGTGCTGAACAGACGCTCAGAGGACAGGGATTCTTAATCCACTCAGTCGAACAAGCTGTTGTGTGTCTGCAGAGCAGAGGGACAGACCCGCTGGGAACAGCAAAAGAGAAAAACTGGTCTCACTAATGCTAAATTACTAATCAAAATAATCAGACTATTCCCCAAACAAAAAGCTTATGAGCAGTCAGCTCCCTCTCTTTGGTTGGTTGCTCCCTCTCTCTCTTTCTCTCTCCTTCTCTTCCTCCTTCTCTCTTTTGTGAGACAAAACAGACTGCTGAGCAACACAAACACCACCCGCTTCTCCTCTCTGTTCAACTGAGAAAAAATATGTTTTGTGAATATCATTTCTGTAGGCATACTATGGACACATCAACAAATTGGCAACGAATAAGTATTCATTTATGCTTTACCAGCCGTTAGGTATTCCAATTTGGAAATAACTCTGTTGAGTCCAAGTGATTCAAGTCACTGTTTCTAACTTTAACACAGAATAGAAGTGATGCGTGCACAGCGCAGGGTCAGCCGCAGCGCAGGCGCTCCTGCAGCAGGGAGAAATTTAATGCTTTGCTCACACTTGAGCAGGGTGGATGCTGCCGCATTGTGCACCCACAGAGCGGCTGCGTGATAACAGCGATGCTGAAGTGGAGGCAGCTCCACAGACTGGTACGGAGTTTAATGAACCGTTTTGGAGTTTGAGAACTTACTTCTTGGGTTACATAATTTAAAGCTGCAGCAGGAAATCGTGAGGCTTAATGTGTTTTGCCTATTTTAATAATTGCCGGTGATTTGTCTTGTTTTTTTTTTTTTTTAATAAATCTGTTATCTTTATTTAGTGGTGTTGTGTTGCTTTAAAACCTCCAATTTAAAACAGTGGCCACTATAAAATGGACAGTGGACAGTGGAAAATGGTTGACAGGCGCGTTGACACCAAATAAAAACAAAATAGCCTCCTCTGTGAAAACAGCCAGACTGCTTTCACTAAACTAATGGCCAGTACAGTGGGCTATTAAGGCTGTACTTAAACTGCACAGCCAAGTGAACTGAGTAGACTTTGTCCCTTTTATTTTCATAATGGTTTTTATGTGTTGTTGTTTTTGGTGCATGCAAAATAAACTTGCCATCGCCTCTGTTGTGCCAATATCCTGTTTAGCCCAAGTAATTGTATTGTTTGTGCTGAAACTGTACATTCATAAGCATGAATGAGCATTAGAGTACCAAGGGCATTAGGCTTTTTATGTGTGTGCATGCGTGTGTGTGTGTGTGTGTGTATGTGTGTGTGTGTGTGTGTGTGTGTGCAATGTAATGTGTGCATAATGGACTTGCCCAAAACTAGAACTGTTGTAGCCTATGTTTAAATAAATGCTAATGTGATAGATTCAGATGTCCTTTAACAGGGTGGCAGGAAGTGGGAATGAAGCGTGTTAAAATGAACTGGTGCATTCTAATAAATGAATATGAATAACTCTAAACTGGGCCTATCCCTGAGGTCCTCTGGAGAATATATACTGTAAGTGAGGCAGGAGCAAAGGCATGTCTAATGGTCAGTGTGCCTGATAGTGTTTTCTCCACAAACCAATTACAAAAAAAAGGAAAGAAAGAAAGAAAGAAAGAAGCAAGGAGGGACATGTATTTCATTTCTGTCTATGGCCAATATGACATGATGCAATAGTGATGTAACCTATAAAGCTTTGACATTTTGCTTTCCAACTCTTTCCAACTCATCTATAACATATGGTATGCTCAATACACAATTTATTTATAATTTATTACTATCAAATCTATTTAATGTACTATATATAATGTATTGTCACTAGAAATTATGTATTTTTTGTTACCACCAGCAGTAACAGTGGTCTGGAGTATAAAAATGCAAAGCATCAATATGTAGTGCTTTTAAAAACCATGAATATAAATTTAAAAAATGCTTAGTTTAACTAAATCATAAGCACGGGTAGTAACAGCCACCATGACTGAAGAGACGAAGAAAATAAACAAACCCGCAGGCTGACTGCATCAACAGCAAATCCAAAGAAAAGGCGTCACAGTTCTGGTGAGATAAAATATGTACATGAACATCAATCATCTGATTAGTGGGATTAAGCATCTTAAGGCGGTAATATATGACTGTGATGTGATTCCTGAGAGACACATTACAGAAATACCATAACAATGACCTTTTATCTCCAAACATATCACAAAAATAAAAAAAAATTAAAGAGAATCATAACTTCCTACTTAAAGCATTAAAGAGGTTTTAGGTGCCTCACCCCTGTCAAAAAGTCCCAGCTTTGCACTGTAATTATTTACAGAAATTCTGAACTGGTGTTTATTTAAAAAGGGTTGTTATTTCTTGGCCTAAAAATGTTGAACAAACATTTATACTTCCACTCTTTGGTGATGCAATCGCCGAGCTACTACTAAGGTTCCCTGTGCTCGAAGTTTTGAGCCACGCTTCTTCCTGTTCTTACATAGCGTGCACAATCAACAGAAAATTGCGTGCCTCCGGCACTGATAACTCACTTCCACTGCAAATTTTCTTATTTCCCTCCCTCTATTTTATGTGCTAGCCTTGGAACACCAACAAATGCATTGCAATAAGCACAAGAAACAGAGGCAACCCGACCATCGCATTTCATCACACACAAATGCCCTGCGTGCTGTCTTAGTAGATCAAAAAACAAGATTCTTGGTTCCATTATTTAATTTGCCCATGCACAAAACTTAAGTCAGCTGGGGTCTAAATCTTGCACTCCACTGGAATCAGATGAAACTTTTGCCCCTGAAATGATACCGTGTAATCGACTTTGATTATGTTTCCTATTTTTACGATTACCACTTGTAATAGCCTGTTGCCTCAAATGTGCTGATGGATCAGCACTGTAACAAAACTTGTGACAGGATGGGATTGCACAGCTTGTACTGTGGATACACAGAGAATAAAATCAGTTAATTAATCAACAGAGTAATCAGTCAGTGAGGAAGGAATAAACAACTTCAATGAAATATTTGACAACTGATGGCTAAATATGCATGGGATATCGTTTATGTCTTAGTACTTTTGTATTACTGGAAATTATAAGGGATTGCAATGCTCTTCTGCTCGTATCATCTCATAATCAAAATATTTCAATAGTGCAGAGTCAGTGAGTATGTAAAAAGATGTATAGTTTACACATGGTATTACAATACCAATGTTGATACTAGATTTATGACAGTTCTGTTCAGATTGGCCTCGCCACGCACACGGTCGGACTGATACCGGGACGCCGCCGGAATGGACTGAGTATATTACTCATATAGACTGTTTAGAGGAAAGACTGTTTTAATTGGACACTTACGCCAGTGTGTTTTATTGTTTCATCATAAGCCAGCAGCTGTGCTATATTTTTATTTTTAATATTTTATTTGTCCAATCTACCTTGTCAATAAATTAGTTTATACATAGTTCCACCTCTGCCTCTTGTGTGTCTGTGGTGTGGCGCAGGGATTTTACTCAATCAGTACAACCTTGTGACACGTCCACTTGGACACATGTGGCTCCACCTCCCGAATTAACTCGCCTATAATATAATATATAATATGTATATAGCCAACTTGCTTTAGCCTCAGTAGAAGCCCTGAGAAAATCTACCTCCCTCTCTCCATCGTGGGTTTAGGATTTAGGATTTAGGATAGCGCATCCTGCCCTTAAAGGCAATGGCACCTGGCACACTGATTGGTTTAACTGGCGTAACGCCCAAAACACGCCTATGCATAATATAGCGGGTAGCGCAGGTGTTTCGCGGATAGCGGGAGGTGCACAAGATAGCAACTTTTATGGGGGAACGCCTCTTCCTAAATCCTAAATCCGCAAATAGCGGGTTTAGGGAGTCTGGCACAAGACAGGGCCCTAAGTGCATAAGTGTACTGTGTCCTGTGTGGAGTCTACAATCTCCCTGTGCATGTCTCTGTCGGGTCTCTGCTCCTGTTTCCTCCCACAGTCTGAAGACATGTGACTGTGAGATGCTATATTGTCCCTAGGTGTGAATGTGTCTGTCTTTGTGTCTGTCCTGCGATGGACTGGCAACCCACACAGGGGGTTTCCCCAGCCTTTCACCCAATAAGTGCTGGGACAGGCTCCAGCACCCCCATAAGCCTAATTAGGATAAGCAGCTTGGCAACTGAATGAATGAATGAACATCAAACTTCCTCTATAGTGTAGTTTTTTCTATTTTTATATTCATTGTCAACTGCAACCTAGCCATATTCTGCACGTTTTAATGTGAGGGAGACAGAAAAATATTTCTTTTTTTCTCAACCTTTATCAGCGTCCACTGTCTCTGCCTCATACTCGGATCAAAAGAGGAGCTTTTGCATTTATCTGTCTTTTTTTAGACTATTTTGCCCAGAACAAATGTTGACTCTGAGGTATTTAACAGTTGGCATGTGCAAATCAACTTGGGGGAGAAAGATGCTGGTGTGTGCCTGCCTGACAAGCCCTGAAAGCTTACAAAAAAAAAAAAAAAAGCTAAATAAGAACAAAACAACCAAAATGTCCTAACAAATTCATAACACCTCCAGATGAAATATTCTTCAGGCATCTGTGATTAGACAAAAAGGAAAAACAGTGTATACTATTAAAATTTACCTTCAGCACCCAAACAAGATTCACTGTAGTATTCTGAGTATCTCTATGGAGAGCAAGAAGAGAAGGTGGAGAGGAAAAAAGAAAGCAGGAGGATGAGAATTGATTGAGAGACAGACAGACAGAGAGAGAGAGACAGACAGAGAGAGAGAGAGACTAACAGAACTCAGTAGATTCTGCCCTGACTTCAAGGACGCTTATCCTGATTGAGTGGAAGAAAACGGAACATGATGTTCTTGCTGAAGTAAGAATAAGATACCCTGGTAATTGAATAACCCTCCTCAGGCAGGGAGAGACTGCTATAGGAAACAAAGGCAAGGCAATTTGAAGTGAATTTTAGCTGCCAGTCGTATCCAGGGGGGCATTTATGTGCAACAATGGAATATGTCATCGCTCTGACAATAAATGACCCCTGGGCGATGTGTGATATAGAAATTCAAGGTACAGAAATAAGTCCTGAGGACAAAATGTGATTTTTTTCCTCTTTTTTATTTTATTTTATTTTATTTTTTTATAAGACCATGCTAAAGCACACGTACAGCAGACCTGGAAGATACTGTAGAAGAAGTTATGATTCAGGTAAAAAGGGAGGGACATAAATTATTTCTTGAAGATGCCAGTTTTCAAATTTACGCAGAAATACAGAATGATTGCCGTGAGTCAAAGAGGAGAGGAGATGAGATAGGGTGGACAGATGACCAGATCACTGCAGGAAAGGGAAAGCTAAGCAACCCAGTAGTAGTGATCTGCCTATCTCGGCCTGGTAAGAGCCCACCAGTTATGGAATGCAACTCCATGGGGAGATTTCTATGCCAACATCAGGGTTTTAATTCGAGTCAAGCAGGAAAAAAACTGCAGGAGGTTTTTCAAATGAAAGTAAGAGTCTAGTGGTGGCAACCAGTCCCAAGAGTCACATTCTGGTGACTGTGTCTGAACTCCAATAAATCAATGTGTCTCAAATGCTGCTTTTTTAAGAAACTAAAATGTAGGAAAACTGTAATGATACCACAGGAGATAAAAGGTACCATTAAGTGTAATACATCCAAATTATTAAGTTGCAGAGATAAACTGCTTCTATGTCTTCATGGGGGACCAACTATCTAACTCCCTATAACTTTTACCCCCAAATGCCTGTCTGCCAAATTTCATGTCAAAGCTTAAGAGGTTGCTCAAACTAGAACTGAGTAAGGCACATTTATACTTAAACAAAAACAGGGTCTCTGCAATAGAGTGGCATTATTTAATGTGTATTTGAGATTATAGGCTTTGTGGACCTACCAGAGAGTCGCAACTTGGTGTCAAATCTACAGAGACATGGGCACTCAGACAGTCTGAGTGGCAATCATAATGGCATGCTTATGTGCACAACATGCATATCAATGGCGAACTATAAAATGGGCTGATGGTGGGACTAGCCAAGGAACAGCGCTGTGTGTGCCTTGATATTCTTAGCAGTATGCTTAGGGTCATTATCTTTTGTGTGTGTTGCGAGCTCCATTGTGAAGAAATTTGTTACCATACATTTCCCAGAGGGTAGTGTATGAAGTATTAAGCTTTGTTTGTATTAATCAGCATTCATAATGCCTTCAATCAAAAACAAATCAGCTCCAGATGTTGTTAAACACCCCCAATGTTACACTGATCCTCCCCCATGCTTGACTGAGGGTTTGTTCATGCTGCCTTTTGTTGTTTCCAGAAATCTAAAATCTGGTCCCATCTGTTTGCAGAACTTTCCTCCACATCTCAGGGGTCCTGTTTTGGTATTTAGGATGAAATGTTTCTTTATTTTTGTGTATTTCCCTTTTTCAGTTGTGGGTTAGGCAGCTGCACAGACTGTGATCCATAGTGAATGGAGCTTCATTATCATTCATTTCATTTTTATTATTATTGTTGCTATTTCTTAAAGATGAAAACTTTACATAACATTAATCTGATGGTCATAGTTTCAATGGTCATCCAGGTCTTATTGATAGGTTCCCCAGTTTCTTTAGCTCTTGCAGTATCTTTTCAGCTTCAGCTTTGAAAACCTCTGTTGTTTCACTTGTTTTCCTCTGACTTTCACCTTCATTCTGCTCGTGAAATAGATTTAATCTCAAAAGAAATATCTTATTTAGCTTTTTTAAATGCACACAAGAAAATAAATAAATAAATAAAACAAAACAACCAAACACAAGGCAGCAGGTGTGTGTTCAGGCCATTTGCATGAGTGGTTTTGAATAGAAAGTTTGCTGACATGATGTCTATGAAACTTTTGGGAAAACTTATGTAGGAACAAAAGAGCTGTAAGCTGTTGTTCCGACTGGATGTTTGACTTGTAATTGAACTTTCATGGTCTTTATAATCCTAAATGTAACAAGTTGCATGTAGCTGTCACTTCTTTTGAAAAATCACCCCAAAATGGCAGCATTTTCTTGTCAGCTTCTTCTGAACAGAGTAAACATGAAAAAATAAACAACAAAACAAAACAAACAAACAAAAACATAGAGGAGAATAAATAGTGGCAAATTCATTGCTCAAGGTTTGGTCGAAAAGAGACAAAAACAGAGTTGTTTAGCCCTGTCCTCTCTTTATTGGTTGGTATGATGATGATTTAGAACATTCTGGGGTGTTATGTCATCCTTCATTGTTTTTAATCAGTGTGTGTGTGTCTATGTGTGTGTGTGTGCGTCAAGTATTCTTTTATGATATCAAATTAGACAGAGAGCTGTCTAATTACTGTCTTTCAAAACTCACATTCTGTCATAAAATAAATAAATAAAGCAAACCAAGAGGAGCCATACTATTCACACACGGACAAAACTTCCTCTGGCTGAACTACAGTGGGCCAATCACAATCTGCTGTCTAACCTGTCTGTTTGACTGAGAGCCATGCTGAGGCCTGTGGGAACATGGTGGCACCCCAGGTATTCTAATTGGAAAATTGTGACTTGATTTGCATAAGCAGTTTTAATAAACCAGGAGCTAAACTGGACAAAGCTGCATCTGTTCAGTTTTGGTAGTAATTAGTATGTCTCTTAGTAAATACAGCCCAGTCTCCGCAGGCAATCAAACCTACAAATGACTCAAGGCTGGCAAGCTTACAGCTGTCCCTGAGGGTCTGACCACTTTGCGTGTGTCTCTGTGTGTGTGTGTGTGTGTGTGTGTGTTTGTGTTTGTGTGTGTGTGTGTGTGTGTGTGTGTGTGTGTGTGTGTGTGTGCGTGCGTGTGTGTGTGTGTGTGTGTGCGTGTGTGTGTGTGTGTGTGTGTGTGAGTGAGTGAGTGGGTGACTGAAACATCAAGCAATGCCACGTGGCACAGAGTCCTTCAGTCAGAGTTGAAAGGGGTCACTATTATTAAAGTTATTATTATGCAGCTCTTGGGGAAAAGTGTTTCTTTAAAATGATGTGTTGTGCATTTAGCAGTAAGTAATTGTGTTATCTCCAGGAAAATAAAATACATTAACTATACATTTTCACACATTATCTGTGAATTTTCACCTCCTACAATTCACAATCATGTATTCAAAAATAACCATACCTCATCACTGCATCCTATAGAAACAGAGCTGAGATCCGACCTGAAAGCAAGGCAAGGAAAGCCACAGTTTAACGGTTTATATAAAACAACAAATGTGGCAGAGAACTAGATAAAGATGTATTTTGTTGTCATGATAAATAAAAACATTGTGCAGCTTCAAAAAGAGCAGCAAGGACTGTGCATTTTACTACTTAGGTGTTAACTTAATTCTAATTGAATTGGGGTTAAGGGGAAGCATTCTTGTGTGGTTTGTGCTCTCCTTCTGTTTACATCTGAGCGTTATGGGACTGTTCAAAATAAGTACTTTTTCTCTCAGAGAGCAGTACAGCCTCCAGTCGGATTATTTATTTATTTATTTGTTTGTTTGTTTATTTAAAGTGTGCCGCCCTCCACCCTTTTTTATTTATTTATTTTTTCAAAAATACAATATATGCTATTTTACCTACCATTTTTGTTTACCTGGGCTGCAGAGGGTACCAGCCCTTTATTTGTGGGAGGCAACTCTGTTGTCTGAGTGCAAGTGAAGGCATCATTAGATGACATGACAGTTATGCGAAGCAGCTCAGACGGTAGTAACAGCCGATAACAACAGACATACAGTGAGTTGGGTGAGTAGAAAATTGATAACAGAAGGAGGACTTTATGGCTGAAAACCACTGGCAGAAAAAAATAGCTGCTTTTGAAAATAAAGCTTGATATCACAGCAGATGCCTGTCCACAGAATGTCATCATATCGGAAAATAAGGTACGATCTAGTGTAAGATGATGTAAGATCTAATGTAATGTACTGTATGAAGATCTAATCTATTTTGTGAGAAACAAAATGAAATATTTTTTGTCATCCTTCAGACACTGGGACCTCACACAGCCAGTTGATCTCGCAAGATCACAAAGCCTTACTGGAAACCACCAAGAGGCCAGACCAGTCAGCATCCTTTGAGGAATTCAAGGCGAGGCTTAGGTGATGACAACAACATCCTCACTCTGTGTACCCTAAGGAACCTTGATGAACCTTTAAGCTACAAAAGATGAATCACTTGTTGTGTAACAGTGAAAGCTATTTGTGCATGGACAGTTCCCTTTGTTGTATCTTGCCCTCAACTCATGTAGTATCCATCCATCCATTTTCAACCGCTTAGCCAGAACCAGGATGTGGTGGCAGCAGGCTGAGGAGGTCTGCCCAGATAACTGCTGCCGCTGCCCCAATCTGCCTGCTTCAGAAGACCCCTCTATGGAAATTCTTAGCAGTGATGCAGGCATCTCATCTGGCTTAGGGAGACCAGGACCACTTCCTGGAGCCAGGCCTAGGAAGGGAGCTCGCAGGCCAGTGCCTGGTGGCCGGACGAGCCACGGGGTCCGGCTGGGCTTAGCCCGAACACGTCACGTGGGGCCACCCTCTCATGGGCTCACCACCTGCAAGAGGAGTAGTAGGGGCCAGGTGCAATTCCACACGGGTGGCGGGTTGGGCCAGGAGCCCTGGTGGACTGGACCTATGGTGCAGAATCTCATGTAGTAAATAATCTGAATTAAAAGTGAGAGCATGAATGAGCTGGTCAAGTGGTAAACATTTGTTGTATTGTCAGATCCAAATTAATTCTCATCCCGATCAAAAGCCCCTTCTTGATCTGGAGCGGAAATGCAGGCCAAGGTTGCAGCCGGTCCAGCAGCAGGTCATGTGATGTAGACTGACCCACAGCAGCCAGTGCTTTCTAATAAAATGGCTTGGCCCCAGGCAAGTCTTAAAAAAAATCAATAAATAAAATAAATACATAAATAAATAAAATAAAGCCTTTTCAAAAAGGGCACTGCAGACAACAACAGAGGGCAAAAGATCAGGTGCTCAAGCATCCGCAGCCCCCCTCACATGTGCATGTGCCTGGCAGCTCTACTGTTGATGGGCCCTCAGTAAACAAAGCCTAATCCCAGATGTAGCCCATAGATATACAGTAGATATGTTTTATTTGCTGGGTGTCTTTCTCATTCTCTCCTCGGACAGACTCCCAGTTCATGACTTGTGATTCTGTACATGACCCAGTAGATCACTTACCTCTGCTTTGTACACTTCAAAACAAGGCAGGCTGCTTTCACAATCGACCCATACTGTGAAAACATCGCTGCACCAGTTCATTATGTGAACTGCAGTTGTTCCACAGGACAGCAAGAAGATTTTTTTTTTCTTGACACATGGAGGAGATGATAAATTGAATGAAAGACAGGAGGGATGGAGAGGCGAAGAAGGAGGGCAGAACGGATGGTAATCAGTTGTAAAAACTGTCTCATCTGTCTGTACCGGTATACACATGCACATAAAAACATTTGTGACCAAGTGATGTATGCATGGCTCGGGGTCCACCCTCTACCATTTATCAATTTTTTTTGGAAGTATGTGTTATATATCTATCTATCTTCTCACCCCTACATCTCTATCTTTCTCTTTCCCTCATTCTCCATCTCTCTCCGTCTCTTATTCTCTCTCGGGGTGTGTCCTATTAACCACAGTACGTTAAGGACAAGCTGTGCTGGGATCAAACAAGAACGTGTTTCCTCACCTGTCTCCTACTTCTTTGCTTTCTGTATCTGCAAGTGACATTGAATTTGAACATTTTATGTTACTGATGTATCCATGCATGCTCTATTATGTTTAAAGGAATGATTAACCTTAAATAATAGGCTTCCAATCTGCCTTTACCACCCTTGTCCCCAAGCAGCCTAATGCATGGGGCTGGATGGGTATTAAATTGAAGAGTTCAAAATGTCAAAAATTTACATAAAAACAAAACAAAACAAAAATGATTCCCTGCCTAAGGACACTTTTAAGCTGTAATTAGCTGTTGTATGTATCTAATTTTTAAATACTGGGGAAAGATTAATGCAGTTTGCTGGTGTTCTTCAGTAGGAAAGAGTTCCCAAAGAAATTCCTGGCCCCCAGGAGCCGTGGATCTCTCCAGGTATCTGTGTCAAAATCGATGTCATGTTTTTAGAAAGAGATGTAGATATTTATAGTTTTTTGTTGTGATGTGGTGATGAGAGACAGGGGAGATTGCGGCAGACTGGAAACCTTGCCAAATCACACAAAAAGGATGGACAAACTGCATTAGGAGAAATATCTGTAATATCTTCAGGTGAACTATTCCAATTCAAATGAGCACTGCCACAAATAAAATAAGAAATCAGTCAGTGACTCATTGAATAGGAAAAGGTATCATTTGTCTATATTCATCTATAAATCATACATCATCCCATTCAACCCTGCTTCCTCTTCCTATTTTTCTTCCTCTCCGCTCACCCACTTTTGGTCCTCTCGGCGTCCTCGTCCCTTGTTTTCTCCTCCTCACTTTCTCCCTCTTCAGCCTCTCTCCCACTTTCCTCTTTTTCATTCCCTCTTAATACAATCCCTCATTCCTGTCCTCGCTCTCCTCATCCTCTTTCCCTGCTCTCATTACCCTTTTTCATCTTCTCATTCCTCTCCTGTTACTCGGTTGCCCTCTCATTACTCACTAGCCTCTCTGCTCCCCCACCCCCACCCCCCCTTCTCCACCATCAAGCCAATCACGTGTGTGTGTGTATCTGTGTCTGTGTTCCCCTTCCACAGTGTGCTGTGTGTTTTCTTTGATAGTCTTTTAGCTGGCTTGCATCCCAGTTGTTCCCTCACTTGACTGAGAACACAAAAATAAAACAGGATAAAAAAAATCCTGCCCTTCTGTCTGCTCTGCCTTACTCCCTATCCCCATCTTCTTTTACCCCCTGCGTCCTTTTCCTCTCCTCCCACTTCCTGCTCTTCCTCTTCTCTGTCTTCTGCAGAACGAAAGAAAGAAAATAAGAAAGAAAGAGAATAAGGAGACACATATCTGTACGTGAGCTAGATGGACAAACAGAGGAAGGCAAACTAGTACAGAGGGAAAGAGAGGATCAGAGAGAGAGAGAGAGAGAGAGAGAGAGAGAGAGAGAGATAGCAGGAGAGATGACTGTTCATGATCTTGCACTGTGATCCAGGTCAAACTGGAATGCCAGGTAGCTGCCAAATGGCTGCATACCAGCCACAGCCTGGCACACACACACACACACACACACACACACACACACACATACACACATAGTGTCCCTGCAGTGCAAATATAATTCCTTTAACATTAAAGGTAGGAATTGATTAATGTGCAAATTATTGCCTTTATCCCACAACCACATTTGTTTTATGTACAAGGAATAAGGCTGCAGTGCACAACTTTCTGAAGGCTAAAATACTAATCAATGGGATATTTTGGTGTGTACTTTTTGCTGTGGGTGTGCCAAAAAGCTAGCTGGGTACTAACTGTCACGGAGAGATCATGGAGCAGAGCATCATAACAACAACTTGTTTTTTTCACCAAACATCACCACCTTTTATTTTTGAATGAATGAATGAATGAATGAACAAATAAATAAATTACAGATTGAGTGCACTCTCCATTTCCTTCTTCAGCACCAGGTGCAGGCTTCATGGATGACGGCTAGCGGTTACCTCAGCCTCAGGCTAGCTGCTGTTTCAAAGTAGACAGCTCATCAAGATGACTGAGAAGCTGGAGCAGGAACCTCCCAGGCTGATGGAGGGGACCCGGGATGACCAGTGCACTTTTCTGACTCCAAGTAAGTGAATGCATCTGACTGGGTACCCGGTAATACACCAGACTGGATTTGAAAGTAGTTGTCTTGTCTCAGAATCCCCACAAATTCAACCCAAACACACATCTCGTTTAAATTTATCACCTGTTTATGTAACTGGCAACGATGACATTGAATGATTTGAACGAATTTGTTGACGCTGAATAATTTGAACTTGTTTAAAGTTAATTTATTTTTTTGATCAATATTGGTGTGATGTTCAAACATGAGTTAACGCAAAAAATAATTTGTTAACCTGCAAGCTAAATATGCAGTTTATTTGCCGGTTGGCATTGCAAGTCTGTTTGCAGTTTGATTGGGAAAAAAAAAAAAAAAAAAAAACTTAAGTTGAGGTGGTAGTCATTTGTTAGCCTGCATTTTAAAGTGGTGGCTGCCTCTCTTCATGTCTGGGACATTAGCTGTACCTGCCAAGTCTAACGTTTTTGTTTTGTTTGTTTGTTTGTTTGTTTGTTTTTGTCTCATGGCCGTTACTGTAAATCTCACACCCTCCCAAAAGTGATAAGACAGTTATGTTACCCGGGTAAGTATCAGTTCATTTACCTTCTGGAGATGGATTAGTTGAATATTGCCATGATTTCGGTGGGGGGGATCTGTTTTTTGCATGTGCCCTGTCAAAAAACAAAACAAAACAAGCCACAAACACAAACAAAAACAACTGGGTGCATGACAACCCTTGCCATGCATGTAAGGCATAAGGCATAATATTTCATATTTCTTATAATTGAATTCTTTTCACGAGAATTTGAGCAACTGCAACTGAGCCAATTCCCCCTCAGGGATCAATAAAGTATTTCTGATTCTGATTCTGATGAACCCACCAGTGGGATTGGAGGGTTGAAGAGGTTAACAAAGTTACCACCACCCAAACAAAAAAACAGCAGGCCTGAGGCAAAATATTGCTGCACTTGAAATTCACGGTCACCTTTTTCATGATATTTTAAGCTTTATAATAATTGTATAATTTCACTCAATCACACTAACCCAACAGCTGGCTGTAATTGCCTGTGATTTTGTGGTTTCCTAGCCACAGAAACAGAAAGATGCAGCATGCTGCGTTGCTGCCTTCAAGTAAAAAAGGGGTCGTGCAGCGCACATTCTAATATTCAGCCTTGAAAGCGTTATTAGTCATCGGCCCATAAGTACACTGAGCACTGCAGTACAACTTGTAGTAATACATATCTGGCAGCTCTGAACAACTACTGATAGAAATGCTGCCAGCTTATGATGTGCACAAGCGTGGCATCTTCTCCTCCTTGATAACAGTGTTGCTGTGACAGTTGTTTTTGATGTGCAGGTTGTCGCAGGTTGGTAGCTGATTAGGGAGGCGATGCAATAGGTAGCCCATAGCAGGCCAAAGACTGGCTGGTTTCCCTGCTGCCATCAGTGCCAAAAGACTTCCATGGCACCAAACAAGAGCACTGAAGTCCCGTAGTGTGAGTCAAGCTGCTCTAGTAACAGGAATTTGAAAGCTAGATAACAGCTATACTGTAATGGTTTAAAATGAGCTGGTCCTTGCAATATGTCATTATATCTGCATCTAACCTCATGAAAATAAACCATTCACACTGCATGTAGTGTGTCTACATTATGCTACAATTTATGTCCACCACTCACCCACTTATATCTGTTAGGTGCCGCTTCCCTCCTGTCTCTGTCTGTGTGTTTTCCTCTGTTTTCCCCTCCCCCTTGTGTTTTGGTTTGTCGGTCTGTCTTCCTTGTTTGTAGGCTGGGTGTGGCAGGCGTGTTGCAGAGGCAAAGTAAATATTTTCACATGTACAAAGTCATGTGTGGTAGTCAGAATAAGCCACATCATCCACACATGAGATAAGTAGCTATAATGACTTCCCTCTCAGAAAGACACAGACATGCACACAATCCACTGGTGATTCAGGTTGTGTCTTAATGATGTATGTTTTTATTTGATATCCTGTTGTGCAGCTGTGATATAAAACACTGTTGCTAATGTATGAAATCACAGCACAGTGAGGCAGGTATGTTGATAATGATAGAGCACAAATCAGCATGGTGTACTGGTTGGACAGCTTCCCATGCTGTTCCTTCAGATGCTAATGCAAAGGACTGCAGCAGCACCCTGCTAATTCATGTGAAGATTGGACAAACACATCAAGCTTCTGACAAGATTTAGCCTCAATTAAGTAGTCCCACAAATCCAAATGCAGAAGTTTTTTTTTTCTTTTTTTTTTTCACAATCAACCATCATAGTGTTTTTTTTTCTTTGCTTCTTTCTCACAGCAGCTCTCTCATCTGGAAAATTTGGGCTGGGACAGGACGGTAACTTTGGGTTTAATTAGTTGAACTAAACTTGATGAGATCTTGTGGTGTGCATCCAACCTAAGCTAAAACGAGGAGAGAGCAGAGTTTTTCAGTTATCTCTCACTGTGAGCTGTCCTCATTAAAGTACATCTGGGATGGTTGTCTGTAGAAGATTAAATGAAAAACACCATGAGGTCCACTTATTATAAAACACTGAGCTCTGCTGATTAAAAACAATTGACTTCATCACCCCAGCTCTCCGTGCTTAGCAAGCTGGTCGTGTCTGCTGGAAAAAAAAAAGTGAATCCAACCAGTTAAATGTAGAAGTCTCCCTACCTTGCAGCAGTGCTGGAGGGGCTTTACTAACTCCCTCTTGTGAGCAGAGCGTCAGGCAGCAGCATCTTGAAGGTTTCATCTGCAGCCATTATATAATTTAGCAGTCATTTTGGAAAAAAAAAAAAAAAAAAAAAGGACTAGGCAGAAAATGAAGCAGCCATTCATTCATTCATTTATGTTGTTCACAAGTCATTAAGCAAGAGCGATCTCGCAAATTTAATATGCTTGTGTGTGAGGGTGTGCATGCACAATTATATCCTCTTGTGAATGTGCTTATCTGTATGTTTGTCTCTGTGAGTGTGCACGTATGCATGCACTGTGGTGTGTGTTCATGTATCTGCCAGTTTGTGTGTGTGTGTGTGTGTGTGTGTGTGTGTGTGTGCGCACACGAGGGAGTGTTTCCAAGGCTTTTCACTGAAGGCTGCCACTCTCTTGAAAACAATAGCCCGTCCTGTCTCTCTCTCATCAGAAATAAGAGTTCTGTGGCCTTGCAGCTAATCTCCTAACCAGTAAAAATTAACTATTGCTCTGCCTTTCAAGGTCTGCATTTAACAAGCAGAAGATCCAAGGAAAACCTATTTAAAGAGGCGGGCAGGGGTGGGGAGGTTAGGTAGGCAGGCATAAAAAGAAATATATGAATAAGAGGTGAGTGGGCGGCAGATGGAGAGAAAAAGGGGAAAGGAGGAGATTGAAGGCTGAAGAGAAAGTTTGAAGTATGTGATTAGGGGTCAAGTTAACAAACAGTGTTCATACAATGTGCAGATTTAGACTGAAACTTCAAACTTACATCACAGGTACCCTCTATGGAGTCAATGGACTGATAAGATCTTACACATGCTTGCTGCAAAATTTGCATAATAATGAGGAGGAACAGAATTTTTGAAACTACTATGACACCTTAAAGCTTTAAGATGCAGAGTTCAGAGTTGACTCAACTTTGACTTCCATTTTGTCAGTACACATTCTCCGTTTACCCAAATTGATACTGATTAATGACTCTGGACTCCCCTAAACACCTCAACAGAGATAGCTGTATCGCTGAAGTAACAGCGGTGAAAACTGATTACCCACTCCTGGCATCATCCTCATCAATCTTCCTGGTGCCAGTGGGGCCTTTTCTTCAGGGACATCTGTCCAAGAAAGAAAGGGTCTATTGTTTCCTTCTCATTCCACTATGAGGAAAAAAATTCTGTCTGCACACAGCACTTTGGTGACATAGATAGATAGATAGATAGATAGATAGATAGATAGATAGATAGATAGATAGACAGATATGTAAACAGAGCACCCTTGAGACCTGTCTTTACTTGTACCTATTGTGTCACCAATATGCCCATAATAATCACAGTGCAAACGCCCTACTATTGAGCTTCAAGACTTACAGTATTTCTAGGCTCACTGGTGTGATCAAATTTGATAGTAAGACCTTCTCTAAATAAGAGAGCCCGTTTTCTACAGCAGTTGATACAGCTTTATAGCTCGTAGGATAGCTGTATGTTTAAACCTTCCTCTCCTTTCATTCCATATTCTGTTTATTTGATGTTGCTCCAATCATACAAGAGCAGTCCTTCCTTTTTTTCCTCTCCCATTGGGATGGAAATATTTTACCTTCTCTGGCACTGTACCCCGCCCGCTCTGATTATTTCCATTTCATATGGTGTATGTGTATAGATAGAAAAGAGAATTGGGGTAGCAGAGGAAATGGAGTTAACAGGTGGCGATGACAGTAAAGGAGAAACTTTAGACAGAAATGGCGGGGAGCTGATCTGGGGCTGGCTGCCTGCCAAGAACTAAGGTGGAAAGAACTGAGGAATGGAGTAGATCTGGGGAGCAGAATGGAGTTGTGTTGAGCAGATTGGGTATTAAAGTTGAGAGGAAAAACTGAGCAGGGGGAGATAGAGAGAGCCGTGGGGATTGGAGGATAGGAGAGGCGAGAGGGTTGAAGAAAAGCAGAGGGGGATGAGGAGAATGTGAGAGGGGAGGAGAGGTAATAGGAGGAGATAATAGGAGGAGAAGGAAGAGAAGAAGGGGAAACAGACAGATTTAGGTTATGTTCACAGGAAGCATTATCACCTGGGAGGAAGAAACAAGAGGAACACACTGGACCTCACGTTTCGCAGGCTTGCCAATTCCCTAGAAGGAGAATGCTGAGAAACAGGGCTTCGTTTAAACTATGGCTCGTGATAAAATATAATCCTCTGATTATATATCACAGTGTTTGGTGAGGGTGTCTATATACTGCAGTAAAATAGGTACGTATTAGATTTTTGTGTCTGACAATAGACATGGATGGAAGGACTTGTGCTGATGCCCAAGCTAAGCACTACACACACATTTTCTTAAAAGCAAAGCCAAGCATCAACCTTTAACAGTAAGTGATATGGATACAACATTTCAAAGAGATTGATAACAGAAAGTAAAAAGAGAGTCATCACTTTCAGATCAGAGTAACACAAAAGAAATAAGTCATTTTCAAGGCATAACAGAGAACATGCTACTTGTTGCATTTTTTTTTTTTTTT
This sequence comes from Myripristis murdjan, assembly GCF_902150065.1. Taxonomy (NCBI): domain Eukaryota; kingdom Metazoa; phylum Chordata; class Actinopteri; order Holocentriformes; family Holocentridae; genus Myripristis; species Myripristis murdjan. Next base: position 25,444,112 of record NC_043992.1, read on the forward strand.
TTAAGATCACTTATCGGTCAGATGAAGAAGGATATGTACACGACACCCATCCCTGAAAGAGAAATAAAAACTGAAAAATTGGCAAATGTAGCTTCCAGTAATAAATAAACCCCTTTATGTTAGTTTATGTTAGTTTATGTTAGAGGGAAATCTGAAAAAAAAAAGCATAGAAACATCTAAACAAAAATATATACACAACATGAAAGTATTTCACGGTTTTACTTAGATAGTGTTTATATAAGGGAATAGTTAGTCTGAAAGCAAGTTTGGAAAAATAATCTTGTGCATTTTATTTTGTGATGGTGTAATTACAGCATAGACAGCAGCAGTCAATCTGTCATGTAGACATGACAGACTGACAGCGCTACAAGGGATTTTTATTGTCCCAGCTCAGCACCTTCATTCTCTGGCATGAAGTAAATGCGGAAAAGAGAGATATGATAAAAACCAAGCAGCCAGGCTAGGGGGACGTCATCCATTTTTGTTCTATTTTATTAGAAAAAATCCACACACCATAAAAATTACATGTACAAAACTATAAGATTTGAAATTGCTTTATGTACACATACAAAAGATAAAGCCCAAAGAAAAGGTGAGAGGAACACATAAGGGAAAGTGAGAGACCAAGCGTGTGTTGACAGGTGTGTTTTTTTTTTCTTGTCTTGTCTTTTTTTTTTTTTTTTTTTTCATTAACGTTGGGATGGGTCAGAGGGTTTTGAGGTTCTCAGTCCATTCAGTCCTCGTGTACCAGATTACATCTCAGCAGGGAACCAGAACAGTGATGATGAGATGTCGACACATTTTCTGAGATGGCACTTATAAACAACACATCCCATTTAGAATAACCTGAATAAACTCTCATCTAAAATATGCAAAATCATGAGAAAGATACCTAGTACATACCAATATAATCTGGTTAGTGAAGAATCCAGGATACTGAGGCAACCATTCACCATTTGCTTGTGCGCTCTGTGCAAGTTCTGTCTCCGCTATAATATTTGGACTATTCTCATCATAGGGATGTTTGTGAGTGGGACATGAAGATGTATATCCAAACAGGACCTCGACTGGGACTGGGACCTATTAGCCTTTATGCTGGGTGCAGGAAATAATGAAGATGGTGCTGGCAATGCTAATGAAGACAAAGATGTGGGTGATGGCAACAATAATGGCAGTGAAAGTGATGATTTGGATGACTACAACCATGACAACCGTCAACTTCTGCTGTTATCGTTTTTTTTTTTTTGTTTGTTTTTTAACTCTGATGCTTCTGTAAAGCACTTTGTAACATCGTATTAAAAGTGCCATATAAATAAAGCTTATTATTATGATGATGATGTTAATAATATTGTTCGCCATGATGATGGCGAGTGCATTTTCTACACTCAGTATCCCACTACCATTCATCAATCTCAGTTAATCTGGTTTTGAGTGCAACACATTAAGGTTATGAGCTATCCAAAATGCTTTGTGCCTGGATATGGGGACGGTGATGATGATGACCATGGTGATGATGATAAATTATAAGAATTAAAAAAAGGTAACAACGATGATGATGATGATGATGATGATGATGATGATGATGATAACCATAACAATGACGAGGACAAAACAGAAAGAGACATGGTGGTTTGGCTAAAATGACGCCTCACTCATTTATTTTATTTTTTTTTTCTCTTTCTCATCTGTTGATTTTTCTTCCGTGCCTTTTGTCTCTGACTTTTTGATGTTTGTCCCAGATGTGTGTCTTCTCTCCTGATCACTGGATCTGAAAGAAAGAAAGTAAATAAGTAAGAAAGAAAGAAGGATAAAGCAAACTGTATATCACAGCAATAATGGGGAGCATCCAAACTGTGTTGTGTCTGTGCCTCAAAACAAACATTTCACCACCTGAATCTCCTTTAGTCGCTGCCAGAGAAAACAATCTGTGGTAAGTTCTCACAAGACAAGGCCATACGAATAATGTTTTAATGAGGTTTTGCCACAAGATGAGAAAATATATTAATATATTTTATGAGTCAGGCTGAAAAATTTAAAGAACACCCGTTAGCTACCATATTTATGTAGAAGCCTCTGGTCAGAATATAAAAACGTGTCCTATTTAGCTGGGAGGAATAAGCTGTTTGTCTGGAGCGCTACACTTTTTTTTTCTCTAAATAAAACCTTTTCTTTTTTTTCCAGCTGTTTCATCTGTCTGCATCATCTGTGTGGGACACACTTGGCAAAATCTGCAGCTGATCACACATCAAACATATGTAGAACCCTTTCTTGGGTTGTTAAAGTGTTAATTTGCACATGCAATCACATAGTTAAAGTCTCTGAATCTGTATTTCACATCTGTGTTTGCCCAGGTGGGATAAATCCTGCCAACCTGCCTCCATGTTCAGTAATAGATCTTAATGCCATGGTATACAGAAGCAGTTTTGAGGCAAAATTCCCATTTTGTTGCCACGAAATATGTGAAAAGCTGGCAATTGAGAGTCTCATCTAAAGAGAGCTTACATTTTATAGAATCAGATTCTTCAATCCACAATTCCTACATTTCGTCACAAATGCAACAATTGGTTCTACATGTCAGATATTAAAATAAGACGCTGGCAGACGCTGAATCCAGAGACACCAGTACCACTAAGTGTAGGATGTTGATTTCCTTGTTAAATCAAATTATGAGATGCATCCTGCTAAGTGACTATGGATTTATGGGAAAAGCATGAGGGAAAGCAAGTAGCCTGCACATCATCCTCCTTGTTAAACTTGAACATCTCTCACACTACTGGCCTCATTAGCAGGATAACATGAGCATGATACAATAATTAGCTGTCACATTAGCAGTTATCCTGATGGGAGGGAAACCTGGAGCAGCTCTCATGCTGCTTTTTGAGCCATTAGCAAAGGTCTTCAGTTTGAAATAAGGTTTTCAGTTTGCTTGGTTAAAAAAGAAAGAAAGATAGGCAGGCAGACAGAAAAAGTCAGCCAACATTAAATCATAATAAAAAATTATTCTGAAGTACGTGAGGTATAATCAACAAGTGGGTGTGCATTGTGCGGTTTTCAGGCATGATGTGGAGGCATAGAACCTCCACTTAAACCATGGCCATTTGCCAGAAATATATAGAAACGAAGAGAAAAAAAAAAAAAAAAAAAAAAAAAAAAATCCATTGGTGTGTTTTCTTTCTCAGTTGTTAGTTTCTTAAGTTGATAACTCGGCTGTGCTACCGCAGTTGATGACGAGTAAGTTTTGACAACTGCACTTTTTAATGTTGCTATGGTTACAAGTGGGGTTGAATGGTGACTGAAGTTGAGCCGAACTACGTATGCCATACATGGTTTTGACGCACATGTGCTCGCCAGTCAGAAAAGACAGTTCACCCAGACCCATGGTATAAAAAGAAATAATTACCAATGTAGCTCCTGGGAACAAGCTGGGACAAAGGGTTCGAATGGGAGACATTTGACATTTAAGTGACAGATGTCAGTGAATAATTACACATTATTAGGAATACTATTAGATATAGCCATTAAGCCAAATTATCTGAGGCTATAGACAGAGTGGCGGAGTGGCTTGACCGAGCGTGCCTTACACTGAACATGGACAAGACAGTGGCTATGTTTTTTAACAAACAAAACAAAAGAGGAGAGTATCCAAATATATTTGTGAAAGGTCAATCGATAAAAAAAATACTGATGAATTTAAGTACCTAGGAGTTACTCTGGACTCAAATCTGAGATTTAACAGACATATTAAAAAGATGACTCATGTCTTAAAGGTTAACATCCTGAATTTCTGTCATATTAGAAACTCTTTAACAACTGAAGCTGCCAAAATGTAACTGAATTCTACGATCCTTTCTTACATGAGATACTGCATGCCTTGCTGGGCGCAGGCCAACCAAATCTCTTCGGTCCCGATTAAATCTTTGTATGGACAAGCCTTGAAAACACTGGACAGGAAGCCAAGACAGTACCACCACTGTAACATTAAACTCTAAATACAAGCTATTAAGTTTTGACAATCTAATCATCTACTCACATATTCACCTGGTTCATAAAATAATCCATAATGCTGCCCCTCCTCCATTGAAAAATTATGTGGCAACCTGTTCTGAGCAGAGAACAAGGGCCTTAAGATCTGTATCGAGTGGGGACTGCAAAGTTCCACAAAGGAGCTCTGCTTTTAGCCAATCCGCCTTTTCCATCAAGGCTATCAGAGAATGGAGCAGGCTCCCTAGTGTCATGAAAATGAACACAGATTATAATAACTTCTGCCTCACCACCAAAAAAATGGCTCCTGAGCAATCAGACTTGCCAACATTAGGTGCTGTCTGACTTCCTGCCAGTGTTTTTTTTTTTTTTTCTTTTTTTTTTTGTAATCTGTTTTGCTTTACAAGAACCATCTTGTACTTGTTAATTACAATTGTTGGTATTAAATCTTCATTGTAACTCTGTAGCTCTGAACTACCGTGGTTGGTATTTAACATATTTGCAATCATATCTGATGATATCAGTAACTTTCATGACTTTTAATATTACAAGTTTGCAAGCACTTTACAATGGCACTTTAAGTATGCAATAATAATTTCTACTACCTAACCGGCACTTTTACATCGCACTTTACATTAGGAATGTTTAGGTTGTTTATTTATGTATGCATTGCATTGTGTGGTTTGTGACATGGGCCATATGGCATGTGGAACACACACGTGCATACTTGTAGTGTTTATATTGTAAGTATTGGTATCTGATATGTGCAGGTCTGTTTGTTTTAATGCTTGTTTTATTGTGTTTATTGTTTTAATGTTTTTGTAAGGATAGTAAATCTGCTGCACTCATCTTTTTATTCTTGTGAATAACTTATGTAAGTGCACACTGTCCTTAACAAATCTAATAAAATAAAATAAAATAAAATAAAATAAATAGAAATTGCAGTTAGTCTTGGTTCAGATTATGAAAACACAGCAGAATCACTGCCATCCCTATCTCATGCATCACAACACATAGATCTAGGAGGATTTCATGTAATTTAACAATAGTGTAGTGGTCAGGTTAATTTGTTTGCTGTCTTTACTTGGTCTAATATATTTTGTCAGCAAGTGAGAATAGGGTAATAATGTCAGAACTGCTTAATGCTATAAAAAAAAAAAATAAATAAATAATACAGGGTCTGATCATAATTTGTGCTAACAGGAGTGATGCTATTGGATTTCATCTTCTTTCATCACGGCCAATCGAATCATTTCAGCGTAAACCACAGTTTCATTCACATAATGTTAAATAGAGTACAAATATTTATCACATCAAACCACACAAGAGCTGCAACTTAATTAAACCTGGCATTTTACTGCTAAATGATACTATCAAACCTAAAAACCGATGAAAAAATCTAACATTTTAATACAAAATAAACCTTACCCATATTTAACATTACAAAACGAGGCATCACACCAAACCTAACCTTTCAGCGCAAAACAATACTTTAATAAACTGTGCATTTAACAATAACACAGGGCCATCAAAATCCCCTAAAATCCACGCTTTAATTCAAGGTGATATTTTAATACAAGGCCTGGTCTCTCCGGCACAAACTTCACTCCTGACACCACTATTTGTGTAAAGCTTTGAATCAGCCAATAAACCAATAGGGCACTAACAGCACTTTCTGTCTCCAAGACACAGAGGGCTCCAATCTCCAATTTTAACCTCGCCATCATCTCATTTTCCCCCAATATAAAAATACCACATCAGCATTTTCTGAGTTAATGCTGCCAGTGCAACAGTACAACACCAAAGGGCCTGTAGTTTGAAGCCAAAAACTAAAACCTACAAAAAAAAAAAAAAAAATCCAACAGCACTCTTTCCTCGCCCCCTCCCCACAACTACTCCCTCTCACACATACACACACACACACACACACACACACACACACACACACACACACACATGCACCTCACAGTAGGAAATGGGATTCTGCTGAGACAGAGAAGTGAAGCGGAGGTAACTCAAAATCCCTGCAGCCGATAGATGCGTGAAACCCTGCACTGCCAGTGATTTAGCTGGCATTTCATTAACGCTTTACAACAAGTGCCACTCAACGCATTATAAGCACATTATGAGTAGCGCATGAATTTGAATAATACCCTTCCGTAATACATAAGATACACAAGCTGTCTGGGAGGGCTATATGGCAAAACAACATCTGATTTCACCAAATCACAGTCTAGCCAGACTGATGTTGGAGCACAACTCAGGCCATATTACAGTAAATTATAGCGCACAACTTTTCTAATGTGATTATCATAGAGAAGTAGGATATATGTCTTTATCATATACTCTATTTTAACGATCTAAGTGCACAGTGTGAGGAGCATATGGTGTAAGTGCATTTAGGGTGTGTTCAAGTCCACTTTTGCTATTTTAATGGTGGAAAAAGTGTTGCTGTGTCAGGCAGATGGTTCAAAAGGAATGTACTTCATAGGTTTTGGGCGTAACCTGCAATAAAGCTATCAGAGTGCCATCTCCCATTCCCCGCTTGCACCTTGGCGCATTGCTATTGTAATGTCACATTTTGCAGGTAAGAAGGACCACTTCTCTGCACAGGAAACCGATCTGCTTGTGCACAGAGTGAAAGCATGCAAGCAGACCATCTACGGCAACAGCAGGATTCCATCAAAGCTCCCTGAATGGAAACAGGCGTCCCTGTGTGCATAACAAGCAGAGTGTACACATTTTTGCACCCTCCTATATTGGAGCGCATTACTATATTCATAATGCACTCTTAAAATAACACTGGCACTCACTTCAGACCTGGTTTTTGTTGGTCAGTCATGCAATCACTCTCAACTGCCTCAAGATATTAATGCACCTGACCACACCTGATTTTAAGGGTGTAAGTTAGGGCCTGTAATGTGCTTATGATGTGCCTGTACCTTCAAAATACACTCCAAAGAAAGGTCTCTGACACTTCCATTTATGGCTCAGAATATTTTCACATGAAGATCTGAGTGTTACTGGTGGTTAAAATCTTGAATTGAACACATACAAGTTGTGAAACAATTCATACCTGATGATTTCACTTGTCTATGCTGTACTATGAATTCATTCCTGCGTATTCCTCCTACATGATAGTAGTGGAGTAGCTTGCAGACATAAACACAGCAGCGCTAGCGCTCTCTTCCTGCACTCTTCTGTTCTCCTCCTCTGCCTTCCTTCTCCTTTTTTCCATTTTTAGACCCTCTCTCCCCCTCTCTTTGCAAATCTTCTTCTCCTTCCTTTCCAATTAGCCTCTGTCCCTACTTGTTCCTTCCCTGTATCCCTCCCTCTCTTATCAGTCCCTCTCCTCCCCTACTACACTATTCTTATCCCTCTTTCGTTTCCTCTCTTTCCTCTCTGCGCCTCCTGTACTTTGCTATAAAATAACAATGCCTGTCTTCTCACTGGTAAATGTGCATCCCGTTTGGTAATAGATTTTACAATTAGTGCTGGCCATTTAAATCGCACAAGGTATTTTTTCTTTTGCAGCATCATTCCAAAAACTGCTGAGTTGTACTGCCCCACTTGCTGTTTTCTGGTTATTTATTTATTTTATCTCATTTGTTTGCATCTGTGTCCTGAAGTTGCATCCATGCATCAAACGCTTCCACTGCTGCGCTGTTGACGAGCTGCAGTTAAAGGAGGTGCGGGGGGAGAGAGAGGGAGGGCGAGAGGGAGTTTTATATATGAACTTTATATATCAACTCATGCTGAGTGGAGAACAGCGGCCTCAAATTATTGCTTCACTGCAGCCACTGCACACACACACACACACACACGGTTTGTACTCTGACTTGCACAAGCACTGTGCTTTTGCAGGTCAATAAATCATTAAAAGTAATCGATGAAACGTCACCTGCTGGTGGCTGCAATAGTATTTAATTTTTTACATGGTTATAAGTATAATTTCAGCTCCCTCATTAGCATCAGAGCCTTTTACAGCCAATTAATGATTGTTCTGCTGTCCCAAACCAGAAGTGCAAATCATCTTTAGCAGTTTGCTGCAGTCTCTGTGTATTTGACCGATTTGGAATAATGAATATGCCCTTTGAAGTATCTTTGGTTGCTGGGAAATAGAACTAATATCTTGACATCAGTGTAAATGCATTGGTGGGCAACAGCAGTTTCTTGGTGGGGGTTTATGTGAGAACTGTGCTTTTTCTCAGAATCATATTCTTAAATCAGTTCATTTGAGAAATTATGAACCCAATGCTGCTGAATATTTGCTGAATACACAATCAGTTGCTTTCATTAACTGAGGAGGCTGTGCCACCATCCTTCAGATTTTCCATTTCTTAATGTCTACACTCTCAGCGTTTTAGATGCTTGAGAGTCAGTCTTGACTAAAGAACGCTGGAATTTAGTAGAATCAAATGCTTCAATCCACAATTCCTATATGTTGTCACACATGCATCACTTTTCAAGTGCAACGATTAGTTCAACAAGTCTTACATTAAAACAAGATTTGAGATTTGAGGAATAGAAGCCTTGTTGAGTGTCACTGAATCCACAAAATGTTGCTGAATATTGCTGAATACACAAACAGGTACTTTCAATAACTGAGGAGGCTGTGCTGCTGGCCTTCAAAATCTGGTGCTGGAAAATTATAGACCAAGATCTCAAGAAGAAAAACTCCCAATGGCATTCAAACTTTTTGCTGGCCTTCAAAATTATACTCTATTAAAAATAATTTGGCTGCTAAACATTGCCCAGGAAACTGCATTCTCCAAGGACACTTCAGTCTGGGGTAGTTTAGCATTCACAGTTTTGCAGACGCTTTTCCTGTGTAGGCGACTAGCAAAAAATGTTGTCAACGTTTTAGTGCAACCCCTCCAGCAGACAGATACACACCCACATCCACAGAGTCACTCGCAGACATGCACACACATGAATGCATGCACTCGCACAAGGAAACTGAAACAGACATACACAAGCACAACGATGTGTAAACACGCATGCATTCGGCAGGTAGAAAGAGAGATACACATATAATATGCAGCATGTGAGTTCATAATAATCTCAAAGGACACAGAGAAATATAGGTGTGCCCTTGAGTGCAATAACAATTTGAAGTCAGAGGATTTTTCCACAAAAATCCCCTCTGACTGGCTATGTGTGTGTGTGTGTGTTTGTGCGTGCGTGTGTGAATGCCTATTTGTTAAACTGAGCACATCATTCGCCTCATTGCCACAACATTCTTTTTGAACCCATAAAAAGGGGAAAAGGGACTGCCCACATACACACAGATACAACAAAATAAATAAATAAATAAATAAGCGTGTGTGCATGTGTATAGCCTGTTGTGTTATCTATTATCCATACTACCATGTGTTATCTTTCTGAGGGGCCAAAGATACCTCAGAGCACAATCCGGCTGAGGCTGAACACACACTGAGTAATCCTCCATATGTCTCACTTGCTTTTCTCTTTACGCTTCCCCCTTTATTTCATCTCTATTCCTTTTCTTCCATTCTCCTTATCCTCCTCTCCTCTTGCTCATCTCCCTTATCCCTTATCCTCCTCTCTGTCTCTTCCTCCCTCCTCCCTTTACCCCCCCATCGTGTCCCTTTCTCCGCTTTCTCCTCTAGTTTCTTATAAAGCTCCTCATCTCTTATAGTCCCTCTCTCCCATTCCATCTGTCTCTACTTCCTCCCAATCAGTTCAATTCAAGAGGCTTTACTGGCACAATAAGATCGTTCTTACATTTGCCAAAGTGCAAAATCGAACATCAATACTTCTCAAGCTAAACCAACCAAACAAACACACACACACACACACACACACACACACACACACACGCAAATTGTAACTTATCTCGCCTCACTTCTCCTCCATGTCTATCTCGCCCTCTATTATCCAGGTTCAACAATTCTTTGCCGTGTTCTCACTTTATTCCTTGTTTCCCCTCCCTGTCCCGTTCACATCTGACCCCCTTTACATCTGCTCCTTCTGCTCATTGCTGCCTCCCCCTCTCTCATCCTCCCCTCCTTCCTATGTTCTCTGTCCTTCCTCCCTCCTTTTATCTTTTCTTCCTGCACCCTCTCTCTTCCCTGGCACTCTCCTATTCTGTTTTCCCTTCCCCTTCCTCTTGCACTCCCCTTTCCTCACCCTTTCTGCCTCCCTCTCTTCCTCCCTCCCTCCCTATACCCCTCCTCACTCTCTACCTCTCCTCTGTCTTCCCCTTGGCCTTCTTCTCCCTGATCCCTCTCTCCTTATCTCCCTCTGTCGTCTCCTCCTTACCGCAGGCACTGTTCACCTTGTCATGCTTCTGTAGGACACTGGTGTTACATCACCACAGGTTAGAATGCACACACACACACACACACACACACACAGAGAAATACAGTAGGGCAGTGAACAAACTCTCTCTTTCTATCTGTACGTATGCATACAGACTGCATATTTCTCTCTAATTCATGATCACACACATGAATGTGCATATGATTTCCCTCTCTTCTCTTTCTCACCATCTTTCACACTCACAGCAGGGAAACCCTGTGAAATCAGTTGGAATGAGAGACTGATCAAACGGTGTCAGACAACCCGAGGGTCACTTCTGGGTCTGTGAATGAGTGTGTGTGTGTGTGTGTGCGTGTGTGTGTGCGCGCGCGTGCGTGCATGTGTGTGTTGGTGTGCGCACACACATAATTTGAGCATGTGCATTTATGAGACCATATTAAAATCTTTTTTTTTTTTTTTTTTAACCACTCCACTAATGTGTGTGCGTGTGTGTATGTGTGAGAATGTGGCTGTGTTTGTGTGTGAGACAGAGATATAGTGGGGGTGGAGGGGGAGTGTATTATCCCAATCCAGTAATGTATGCATGGCCACGTTTTGCTACCCCAGAGCTATAGCAGCCACCAGATGTGACATGCTGCTTAAATTGAAGTCATAGCATGGCCTATCAGCCCACATACAGTGAAGACACACTACAGTACAGCAAGCCTAAATTACCATGGAATAACAATGGCATTTTTTTCCCCTTACCTTCTCCGTTCAGTGTCACTAAATGAAATAAACCAAATGGTTGCTAGGAGGGACTCATAATGGCTGCTACAGAAAGGCCACAGATGGAAGCTGTCACATCCAGTGAAACTGCACCGAGCTGCAGAACAACTCACATGTTGTCATGTAGAACTAAGTACCCGCGGTGTAACATTAAACTTGTGTCAACTAACCGGCTCACATCATTGGTTAACCAATTATCACATCACCCTTGTGGACTGGGATAGCTGAAAAAGCAACAAAATGAACCAATCCCTCTGTGGCAGAACAATGGAACAAGAGCAATACACAGCTACACAGCAGTTTCAATAGCTAATCCATGCCTACATAATTTTGAATGCCTCTTGCTCCAGAGGCATGCAAGGGGGTGGGGCCTTCCTAATTATACGTGTCTTGGGTGGAAATTTAGCTGTCCCCTTATAAAGGCTGACATCAAATATTTGATAATATTGTCATGCAAAATAAACATTGGTTTAGGACACATGTTCAAGTTCAGGTTTATAGAGTGGATGTACCTGTCTCTCTGGGTTTTATGGTGTTTCAGTGTCATGTGATTAGGTTTAAGCATTAAAACTACTTAGTTACGGTACTATGGTTAAGTAAATATTGTAACGTTTGCAAAAAAAAAAAAAAAAATACCACTGTCACTCGTAGAATCATGACTGCCCTCTCATGAAACGAAGGGAAATTACCTTTAATAAAATGCCACCATCTGTTATTTCCACCAATTCTGTTGTATTTCCTCATCCTAACAAAATGTGCTATTGTTTTGGGGCGATGAAGCGTAACATCAATGGCTGCAAGTGTGCAGGTTAAAATATATGGATTACCAGTATCAAATCATAGCACTTAATTATACTGGCCAGTGAAACTGCTTTAAAGGCAAAATCACTCAATTTACGGATTAAGAATGCAGTATTATGTGTTATTCCTGTGTCCTACACATCCATTTTCTTGTGAATGAAAACGACTCTCCCCCTCACGAAGAAAATAGAGAACTAAGAGCAAACTCTGTTCTTGTGTCATCAGCGTGTTCTAATCTAGTCTAGTCTTCTTTGATACAGCTGAGTGCACTTCATGACACTGTGCACTTTACAGATCCCAGTTTCTCATGGGATCTATTTTTACCTCATGCTTTTAGCTTGTGTATTTGTTGTGCATTATGTGTGTGTGTTTGCGTGCACGTGTGTGAGCGCTCGCGCGCGCGTGTGTGTGTGTCCAGTCAGAACAATGTGAATGTGATTACAGATGTCAGACACCAGAAGCTGCTTACATGAACACAAACCAAATGAGATTACTATGATACTATGATACAACATGCAATCGCCTTTGCCAGTGATTTTAATTCGGTATGTGTCTCTATATCTGCGGGGCAAAAAAAAAAAGCTGTCAATACTAGTATCCCCAATATTCTGTAGTTAGCCCAGTAATCATCACTTGAAAAAACAATGTCTTTGGTTTGTTCTCCAGTCAGATCCAATAATAACAGAAATCACTGTGTGTTTTTCTATTAATGTCTGTCTTTCCAGGTACATATACTGACAATAGGATTTAATCAGTTTAATTTTAGTTGAACAGAATGTCTCCTAAATGTTTAAAACTAAATAACTAAATTATGGGTGGTGCACAGGCTTTCCTTGCCTAATCTTCTGTGTATTCGTAAATGTTTAAATGTTTATTTATTTTTTTTTTTTAACTTGGGGAGTTGAACACACAAATTATTCTGGTCATCTGGAAACAGGCCAGCAAATAATCTGGGCCAATTCAGTAGGAGATTTAAGAGTTTTGAACAGATGGGCGATGCCCATAAACTCTTAGGCCTAATTACTGTAGAAATAAAATCTTGGTTACTTTTGAATGTTGATTTTTATCAGTGTCCTGCAGAAACTTTGAAGCCCATATTTAAAGGACATTTAATGAAAAAAGATCGATTTTGCCAACAACACTATTTTTACTATTTTAACATTTGTAATATATGCTGGATAGTAGGGGTGTCACAAAATTCACAGTTTGGTTCGACTCTACCAGGCCAGCTATCGGGGCGAATTATGGTCTGGCTGAAATGGGCTGGTGAGGGAACAGTGTACCAGGGTTCAATGACGCTAAGCTTGTTGTGAAATTCTACGTTTTCTACTACAGAGTGGGCTCTCATATGTGCGGCTATAAATGTACCAGTTACCGCGGTGATTTCTTTTGCCCTGTTTGAATCAGTTGGGAATGTCTGCATGTGCAGAAATGCTGCAGTGTTTGTTGTGTGTGTGTGGCTTTTTGTTTTCATCTAGTTCCACCTGTTGACAGGCTGAAGTGATGCTGGCATAAATAAGTTGTCATGTTTGAAGTATTCCCACTGGTGTAACCTACTCCCATGTAGCGGATGCAACATACCTTTGTTTTTTCTTATTTCTTGTTCTTTCTTTTTTTTATTCATTGCTCTCTTGCAATCTCCTCAAAATTCACAGAGAAACCAAAGTGGCTCCAGACGCCAGAGCTGTTGATAACTGGAGGACCTTCTATCTCTGGTATAGTAATGGCACTATGAGCCATATTGCAATGGGCTAGCTTAGTTTAGAGTGCCTCTCAACGAGTCTAACTGGAGCTGCCCTCTAGTGTTTATCTTTGGGGATGGAAGGGACAGACAGCACGCTGCCTGTTACATGGTGTTGGCTGCCTTGTTGGGTTTTTAAAAAGTGGCAAGATGAGACAGCCTTTTATAAACACAGAGATCCCACACAAATACACAGATAAACTCTCATCCTCACACCTTTTTTCTGTTTTTTTTTTCTCCCAATTTTGCCAATTCCCAATACATACTACCGTTCTTGTTCCTGCCACCCTCTTCTATTCATCGTGGGGGGTGCAGACCACCAGCTGTTAATTTCAATACATGTGGACTTGCCAACTGCTTTTCAGCTGAGAGTGAGGAGGTTTAGTGGGAAAATGTAACATGTACAGTGGTTTGTGCTATTTCTGCCACATCTCTGGGTGTCTGCTGCACAGGTGCACCAACCCACCAGAGGTAGTCACACATGCAGTGACACACTCCCTCACCAGCTTCCCACCTGTGATCACAGCTAATCTGCACTGGTAGGAATCCCCGGCCAATGTGTGATCCAGTCAATTGTTTCCAAGCAAACTTAAAATAAGACATTTTGGGCCCTATCTTGTGCCACCCGCTATCCGCTGCCACTACCCGCTACCCGCAAATTGCGGATTTAGGAGCTTCCGCTATCCCTAAACGGTATCTTGCGCCACCCGCTACCCGCTATCCTTATGCCGACTCCGTCATTTGCGCCTGGAGGTGTGTTTGTGGGCGTGTTTCATGCGCTATCCCTAAAGTTGCTATCTTGCGCACACACTTTAGGGATAGCGGATAGCGGGTGGTTAGGACCACCCGCTATCCGCTATCCACTATCCTTAAAGTTTGGGCTGTTAGGAGAGCGCGCCCAGGCGGCTTCAATGCGCGCCCCGACGGAGCTTCACCACGCACACGGTTGGACTGATACCAGGACGCCGCCGGAATGGACTGAGTATATTACTCATATAGACTGTTTAGAGGAAAGACTGTTTTAATTGGACACTTACACCAGCACGTTTTATTGTTTTATCATAAGCCAGCAGCTGTGCTATATTTTTATTTTTAATATTTTATTTGCCCAATCTACCTTGTCAATAAATTAGTTTACACATAGTTCCACCTCTGCCTCTTGTGTGTGTGTGTGGTGTGGCCGGGGATTTTACTCAATCAGTACAACCTTGTGACACGTCCACTTGGACACATGTGGCTCCACCTCCCGAATTAACTCGCCTATAATATAATATATAATATGTATATAAAGCCAACTTGCTTTAGCCTCAGTAGAAGCCCTGAGAAAATCTACCTCCCTCTCTCCATCGCGGGTTTAGGATTTAGGATTTAGGATAGCGCATCCTGCCCTTAAAGGCAATGGCACCTGGCACACTGATTGGTTTAACTGGCATAACGCTCAAAACACGCCTATTCATAATATAGCCGGGTAGCGGAGGTGTTTTGCGGATAGCGGGAGGTGCACAAGATAGCAACTTTTACGGGGGAACGCCTCTTCCTAAATCCTAAATCCGCAAATAGCGGGTTTAGGGAGTCTGGCACAAGATAGGGCCCCATGTCTTATTTCATTTTGTCTTATTTTTGTTTAATGCTCTCCAGGTTTAGTCTGTGGTTAATCAGTTTTCAGGTCCATATGATGCAAGCCTGAGCTGTAGAGGCCTGTAGACGTCTTGAAAAAAAAAAAAAAAAAAAAAAAAACTTTTTTTATAGCAACTTGCCATGAAAAAATAAAGTCTCTGTAACAGTTACCACATGTGTGAACTGCCTTCAGCTTGTTTTCATGCTCATGCTTGAAGCATCCCAGCTTGGGTATTGGACTTGTTCAATTCTGCACCATCAGATCTCTGCCGATTTCCATGACTAAGATGATACTGTAAAGTAAAGTTGAGCCCTCTTGTCCATTCTTATCCATCCCTGAGGCTGTGAGT
This sequence comes from Myripristis murdjan, assembly GCF_902150065.1. Lineage (NCBI taxonomy): Eukaryota > Metazoa > Chordata > Actinopteri > Holocentriformes > Holocentridae > Myripristis > Myripristis murdjan. Next base: position 25,459,655 of record NC_043992.1, read on the forward strand.
TAGGTCCTTACCATCTTCCTTACAGCTTATTATGTTTTGCTCTTATATTGTATCACTGCCGCAGGCTGGCAGGCTGGCCAGGCCAAAACAACTGAGACAGCAGAGAGAGCGGGAGTGGGACAGAAAGAGGAAGACAGAGGGATGGAGAGAGAAAGAGAGAGAGAGAGAGAGAGAGAGAGAGAGAGAGAGAGAGAGAGAGAGAGAGAGAGGGGATGCAAAGGGAGATAGAGAGGCAGAAGAGAGAGAATGGGATATGGGAAAAGAGGTGACTCAGAAAGACAGCAGTAGGGAAGGGAGGAGGGCTTCCTGCTGTGATACTGTCAATGGGTATTGTCAGTGGAGAGTAGTAATGAGACAGACTGTTTAGCTAGTGTGGCTCTCTAATTGTCTTGTTGCCAGCAATTACTTAGCACTTGTTAGACCAGGACCTGCACTCGGTTAGGCCACTCTTGGCAGGAGGGGAAACTGGTGAATTTAAGTGTCTTAAGCTGTGGGGCAGGACCCAGAATTGGTGGCGGGCCAAGGTGACTGCCTGCAGGTTACCATATGGCACAATAATTAATGAGCCTGGGTCTCTGGGTGAGAGAACTTCTCATGTGGCTGCTCATTTTGCTAAGTTAATAGGTTAATGTACAGTTTACTCACCTGTTTAAGTGGGCCTGGTAAAGGTCCACAAGATCCTCACCCCATCAGTCCAATCCAGTCTGGAGTGGTGGAGGCCAGACCAGACCAGTAAATGTATGTAGAGACTAGGCCAGTAGATAACAGATGTGTCTAGTCTAATCCAGTTTTGTCCATATCGGACCATGCTAATCCAAAAGCAGCACAATCCAATTTGGCGTCCAGTTTCTAACTCCAACCCAGGCTCCACTAGGTCCAGTGAGTTACCAGCTTTATTCAGGTCAGACCAGTTCAGTTCAGCTGGGGGGAGATTTATGTATGCATGTGCCTTCCACAGAGGAAGCTTCTGACTGAAAAACATCAGGGTGCAGTTAAGGTTCAGGTCCAGTTCAGTCCACAGAAGTCTGGCTCAATTCAGCTGAGATCAGCCCAGTTCAGTTCAGTTCAGCTCAGCTCAGTTCAGTTCAGGAGATTTTAATTATTCCACAGGGATTAGTAGAGCAGAGCTATTTGGAGCCAGCTATGTTCGGAGTCCTTTATGTTTAATTACCGTTCCAGAAACACTGAGATTGCCTTCATGATGTGTGTGTAGCATAATGTTCATATCCTAAACAAGATCCATCCGGATGCTTTGACTGATTTTATTACCTTTGTTGTTTTTTTTGTAATCCATCCTACTGTATATCCACATTAGGTTTTGTTATCTATCCATCCAATTTTTACTGCTCAGCCATTTCAGTGTTTGTCCATCTGGTTTTATTATGCATTCAATTTATTATCTGTCCATGCATGTTGATGCAACTCCAGATGGTGATAAGTGCACTCATATTTTCTGTCCATACTTATCTCATGACATATCAAGAGGCCTTTTTATGTTTTTTGTTTGTTTGTTTGTTTGTTTGTTTTTCATTACCAACCTGCACCATATTCGTTTCCACATTGATACAGATGTTTTAAAGTGGATTCAGTGTTTGGTGAGTGCATTTCATAATACTGATTAAATCGATCACATTGGCAGCTGGATCCGGCAGTGACTGGACAATCAATAGCCAAACAGACATCCAATCCAGACAAAAGACCCGGGTTAACCAGTTAAAATAGCAACCGGCTAAACAAGACAGTACAAGTGTATAACCCCATGGTATTCATGGAGACAAAGTGATGGGTGCAGTAAACAGGAGGTATGGGGGAAGGAGCAAGGGCCTTAGGTCTTCAGGGTTTCACCGGTTATCCTTGGTGGTGACGTCCACTCTCCACGTCTCCTCCTCAGCACAGCATCAGGGTTCTGGAGAAGAGGACACCGAGTATTTAGAACATGATATCGAGAAAACAACATCGAGTGCAAGGACATAAAGGGGGTTCTCTATCAACAGGGGCATCATCTGTTTTCTATAAGAAAGCATTTAGAACAGGCGGATTAGGACGAGGCACTTAGAGCATCACTGAGCCAGAGTAGCACATTCAGAATATCAAGTTAACAGAAAGATATTGAAAACACTGAGGTGCTGAAGTGAAATGTTTAAACCTTCAGAAGTAGATGCAGTTTAGAACGTTTGAGGTCCAGGATCAACCAATAAGGACAAGGCTGTAGGACGGGCTAGGGCAAAAAGTTATTAAAGGGTCCCCATTAAAAGTTATTTCTTGATCCCTTCTCACCTTGTTTTGTTATCCTGGAGCCAAAAGAATGGAAAAGGCAAGCCTCACAATTCATTAATCAAATTAAAAATTTGACGGGTTTGATGTTTAGCTTGTATTAAGACAAGAACTTATTAAATAGTTACTATTTAAAATGTAGGTGCTGCAGTGACTAATCCCGTTTCTTGTCCAATTACCACTGAAAGGAAAGTTTTCTGCTAACCAAGGCATGAAATGTTCCACAGTGGTTAGGAAGGATGATTTGTAACTCATGAAAAATATAAAAAGTTATATAAGGGGTAACAAAATTAGACAATCACTATTAAGTTCTTAAGATGCAAAATGTTTAATGTTCCTTAGAAATGGTGTGCTTGTAAGACAATAATTAATAAATATTTCAAAAGGTGAACTGTTTCACGTCAGTTAAGATTTTCGTTTGTGAGAACATCTCGCCCCAGCTGTGAGGCAAAACAAAATGTCTGCATAAGCAAGATTTGCTGCCAAGTGAAAGCAAAGAATCTAAATAGAATGGAAAATTATTAAGTTGTGCTTGCGGTGGCAGTATACTCTTACAGCTGTTATTTGTAATGTGTGTATTTGTCGGGGAGAATGTATTTTTTAGCTATTTGTCAGGGCAGATATTTCTTAACTGTATTTATGTACAACCAGTGCTTATTGTGTCAGTTAACGAATGATGCAGCGTCTCCTTAATGCCTCGGTCTGTGTGCATCCATCACAACCACTCCACATCTCCACCGTCTTCTCCTCCATCATCCTCCACTCCGCTCCTCTCCTCTCCTCTCCTCCATCACTCTTTGTACCAGGCAGATGGATGGAAGTGATGGCGTGATAGAGAAGAGAGAAGAGAAGGTGGCGTGTGGAGACGATAAGACAGAGCACGAGTGGTAAGATAGTGAGGAAGGTAAATAAAAAAAATAAGTAAAGAGAAAGATATTGAAAATTGAAAACACACTAGAAAGAAGGAGGTACTACAGCAATAAGAAGAAGAAGGTATATTTATAATGTATTTTATATGCAAGGACAGCAGAAGAAACAATGTGCAAGCAGGAAAGAGACAAAAGGAACTGGGCGAAAGACAAGGAAAGAGGAAATAAGATTAGGAGATAGAGGGCAGGGAAAGGAAGGGAATGACTTGACAAAACTAAGGAAAGAGGAGAGTGTAGGGTTATGATGAGGAGAGGGAGTGGGATGAACAAAAAGGAAAAGAAATTAAAAGGCAAAGGAGGGGAGCGGGATGAAAGATATGTTGGAAAAAAGGAGAATAACAACATATACACAGATAAGCAAATGGGAGGGAAGGTTGACAAAGCTTAAAGAAAGGGAGATGAAACAGGAAATGCAGAGGGGATAGAAGAGAAGTTTAATGAGTGAATGAGTTTGGGAGCCAAATGGAGAAGAAAGGAGCACGGGGCAAAAGAACAATAGAGGGAGAGAAACAAAACTGATGAGCAAGTGCAGGAGTGCAGAAGCGAGGCGAAGAGCAGTGACACAGGGAGAGAGACGGAGGAACAGACGGGAGACTGGAGGAGGAAATAAAGGGAATGTTATAGTCTTAAGTGGCAGTCATTACTCTTGGTGTGCAGTGTTGGCGCTCTCTCTTTGCGAGGCCAAGAGACCTTCAGATCTTAAAGTCGCTCCATTCGACACTACGAGGCCGCCTGTCATCTGCTGCTGGGGGCGGTGAAGACAGAGAGAAAGAGAGAGAGAGAGAGACAAAAGAAGAGACAGAAATAAGGAAGGAGTGGGAGAGAGAGGGGAAGAGATGGAGAGAAACAAAGAATAAGAAACAGAGAGAACAACGCAGATGCAGAGAAGAGGAACGGGGAGGAACAGGGGTAGGTTGAGGTTAAGAGAGAAGAAGAGGAGACAATCAGAGAGACAAAAGTAAAAAAAAAAGAAGAAGAGAAGTAGTGAGAAAATATAAAGAGAGGTTGAGAAACAGTAGGGGAGGAGGAGAGTGAGAGATGAATTCATAGAGACGGACAGAAATGAAGAATGAGGCAGGGCATAAGGAACGACACTGAGAGGAGTGATGATAGATTAAACTACATAGAGGACAGACAGGCTGCAGGGTCATGGACAGGCCATGGGGAGAACACACCCATGCACGCACCAGTGTACACATTCACCCACGCACACATCCACACACACACACACACACACACATGCACATACACTTGACCATCTCCCTACATTGTCTATCCTTGTTGGGACATTTGTACTCCCCCAGGCAGTTAAAAACCCAGCAGGCCTGCACAGCCATACACAAACGCACAAAAAGACCTGCAGGGCTTGGATAGCTGACCCTGAGCTGACAGGACCGCAGACACACTCACGCATGCACTCAAACTTAGCCTCCTGAAGACACACACACACACACACACACACACACACACATTCATTCCTTGGCTGGATGGTTAACTGATACTTCTTGTAATTGGCACACATATTAAGTTTATGTTCCTTGTATAATTACTGCTACTACTGATTACAATTTTCTACCTTGTGTTCAGGTTAAATGGCCTCTTTTCTCATGCTGGCCCACATTTTTTGTTTTTACAATGGCAGGCCTGTGATAAGGTCGCTCTGTGTGTCTGTCAGTTGCACCGTCCCTCAGACACACTGACTCACTGCGGCTCTCGCTGGTCAGATCAATGTTGCCTTTCTCTGCAATGCAGCAGCCAGTGAAACACACATCACAGACACAGTTACAGCCTGAGAAGCCCCAAAAGCATCTACAAATACATAAGTCTTTTTCCCATTGTGGACACAGTTCTTGGATTCCTTTTAAGAGTTTTGCTCCAAAATGAGCCAGTTGCCATTGTGTGAAACACTGACACTGACTTCAACAGAATTATTCCTGGCATGAAATGTTCCTGTGTGTTCACACTGCGAGCAAAACAATCAACAAGTCACTGGAAGTCAGTTCATGTAGGGCAGAGCTGAGCAACCAGAAAAACAACCTCCAATATGTGGAAAGACAGCAAGCTTTACAACTGTTATCGTCATCAACATATTATAATAAGATACACACTATAGTACATGCAAAGCAGGGGCATACCTGAAACCGAATCAATATTCAGCAAATAGTGAATAATGGTTTTCTGATGGGTAACTTACCCCTCCATATATTTTTTCTAAAGACTAAGCTTTTGACAACACAGTAATATCTTTGCAACATGGTTTTACTTATGAAAGATGACACTGCTTTTGTTGCATTCAACATTCAGTGTTTAACTTTGAAGCAACATAAACCCAGATGTCATATGATGAAAAATAAAGCAGATGGAGCTACACCAAAATAGACAAAAACAGTCATGGTGCACAAATAATGTAAAACCATCCTAAAACTTAATAGCACAACACACAGAGCACATGATAAACAATACACATACAAACTAAATAAGTAAATAGGGAACATGAGTCAAACAACGATGAACTAGTCTTAAAAAATGTCTGTTGCCCAGAAGCATGCTGGGAAACCCCACTGACTGGAGTACACTCAGACGTCGGTCACCGAGAGGCACAAGTCCACCACATTTTGTCAGAGCTAGATTTCTGTTGATTTGCAGAATGCAAAGATGTTAGAATGGGTTTCCTAAACCTATATAGTTTTATTAAGCAGGAATTTCAAGCATTTTATATACTGAGGGGAAAAAAATCCAACTATCAAAAAAATAAATAAATAAATCACTACCAGTTTGAGCCACACCCACTTTTTTTTTGTTGTTCCTGAATCTGAATAATTTTGCCCCAAAGCAAATACAAATACAAACACAAATAGTGGTGCCTCGGCATACCTTTAACGCAAAGATGTTTCACATATTTATTTACTTGGCAGAAGAAAAAGAAAATTACACAGTGGTAAAATGAATCATTTTGGGATAAAAGCCTAGACTTTGATGCAGTGTGTAGGTGTAATATTGTCTTCAGACTAGACTAGGATAACAGTGCAGTGTTACCACCAACATTATAGGCTATGGAAAAGAGGTATCCTAAAAATATACTCTTGTCAAGTCGAAGCCAAATAGTGTCAAATTGCTGCATTTGTAGCATGGCCTTTAGAAACGGTAAGACTAAACCTTTCTCCCACTGCAAATACAACAACCTGCTTCCTCTCTGTGGTTTCTCATAATTGCAAGGCATGCTTCTGTGCCACCGAGTGAGGTCAGGTGTACTTGAGATTTCTCTGAAATGTTACAGGAGTCAGTGGTTAAAAAAAAAAAATAAAAAAAAAAAAAATGATTGAAGTGATGTTGTTAAATTTAATTGACTGAGCTTTATAGAAATAATTTATTCTGCAATTTAATTCAATTGGACAGAGTCCAATCGTTTTGTTTTTGCCGGCCCTTTCATCATCTTGTATAATCAAGTGGGGCATGTATGACATTTTCACACAATTACGTACCATTTTTTTTCTGTAGCTATAACGAAAGGTCAGCAGCAGATAATATATTCTTGTTTTCCATAGACCCACCGATACGATATCCATCTACACCTGTAGTGGCCAGTGTTATCATTGTAGTTTGAATTCTATGGTAAGAGGATTGGGTTACTGGTCTATTGAACTATTGAAAATAATGCATTACCCTATTTCTAGTAGGTAATTTCTTCTTCTTCGTCTTCTTCTTCTTCTTCTTCTTCTCCTTCTTCTCCCTGCAGTCCCCCTCCAACACACACACACCTCTCATCTCTCACTGCACACATACCGACTTGACTCAGCCCACCTCTTTCTGTCTCTCTCTCCCAGTGTGTGTCTGCCCGGTTGACTTTCTTTTTCAGCAGAGTGCTTTAAGTCGCCCAAAAAACACATTTTGCGAGTTTTTCACTGCGATTCCATTTTCACAACAGCAGGTGAGCTGCATGTGCATGCTAATTATGTATCGAAACGACAGAAAACAACGTGCTACTGAATGACGCATGCCTTTATCTAATACTTTGAATTTACAAGGCATTTAATTGTACTGTTACTCTCATTCATTCTCTCGTTGTTGCTATTCTCTTGGTTGCTACGAAATGGAAGGAGGAGGGGCAGCTCTTACACCAGCAAATTTAGTTGTGTGGGTCTGTGGGAGTTTCAGACATGGACATTAATACAATAATAAGTTTATGTATGGAAAAACTGATCACCCTTCATATCGCCTTAAATCATCCCTCGAAAATCATAACAGTGGAACATCATGGATTTTAGCTCCTGCTGAGGCTAACCAAAACACAAATCTGTGCCTAGAGTGCTTATGAAAAACAAAAAACAAAAAAAAACAAAAAAAACTTGCACATCAAGTCAGTTGGGTGTGGAAACGTTAATAAGGTCTGCAGAAAATGTTGCCCATGTGGTGGAATCTCAATCTTTTAGCCTCTTCCAGATCACAGTTAGCAAAATGGTAGACCAGTATAGTCCTAATGAGCACTTTCCAGTCCCGCCCCTGCATTTCTCCAACTTAGTCATCAACTCTTTGAACACTGGCCAAACTCAATTTCCCTACAGACTTCCCATTAACTAAATTCAGAGGTTAAAAAAAAAAAGAAAGAAAACAACTTTTACTGTAATACGATCTCTAAAGCCCATTAATATCCATGGTCCCCTGTTACCTATTATGACAGTGACACAATGACAAATCTTTGAACCCCTCTTCTCATACAGTAATGAGTGATGGCGATACAAGTCAGGATGAAATAATTGTGTTATAAATGTCAGAGCCACTACAGGTCCAGTGGAGTTTGTTAAAAGGTGGGGACTCTCCCTGAACTTGCAGGCTAATCTGCTTGGCACAGATCGCTTGCCGTCTCCTTACTATCAAAGTTAGGACTCAGTGACATCTAATTTCAATCCATTCGGAAAGGCCAATTGAATGACATATCAGCCACCGATAAAGTATTTCGACTCAGCTGTTTAAGCCGCTCATGTGAAATGGTGCCTCCATTTATCTGTTTTAATGAAACCCCCAGTTCCTGAGTGGACTCGTGTTAAAGGAGAAGTGCAATGAAGTAGGCTTAGTACAGGAAAATCGACCCTAAATGAAAATCCACAGGCTCTTGTGGATTCCTATTATTCCAGTAAAATTGGACAGTTTAAGCAATCCCTGTGAACATGAGTAACTTACTCCAAAAGTCTGACTCCTGAAAAGCAGCTCCTGAATGCATTAAAACACCTGGAGTAAGATTTATCTCTGAACCTTTCCATGAGGGTTAACTTATCCTTCATTGAGTTGCATAAAATCCCTTTTTCCATCTGTATTTTTCCAGCAAGGATTACATAACTGAAAATCACACAAATTTCTAATTCCCTACGGTGTGAGGTTAAAATGCCAGTTCTTGCTGTGAGAAACTGACCTCTGCTGAACTACAGAGAATACTCGGTGGAAACACAAGGTTTCCATGGTAAGTAGGGACTCAATTGAAGTGCAAGGCATAAAGTATACTAAAACACAACTACATTTTTATCAACAGTAACTGATCTACTGTAAATAAGCTCAAAAGATTAAGAAAAGAGAATACCCAAGTGAGACTATTTCAGACAAAAACGGAAGGTATTTTACAACATCATCGAAAGACAATGAATGAAGTAGACTAATGTTTACAGCTCTGAGATTGAAAACGAGCCAGTCGATGCAATGCACTGGGTACTGACACAGTGCTCAACTTCAGTCTGTCATTCATTGTCACTGGGACATCGCCAGAAAAAAATAAAATGTTACTGGTAAGAGGCTTGGCTGTCGTATTTTTAGGTGTGAGAATGATTTGTTTTTCACAAGTGTCATAGGAATAATGTCCATGAGCTCTCCTTAAGGGTAAACTTTCTTTTCTTTAACTGAGAGGTAAAAGGTAGCTGCTTTGAACTGAAGGAACTCCGCCACCCCCATACAGCTCTCTTTAACCTGACCAGGAGCAGAACAAACTCAGAATGAAGATAAAGACTACACATGTGCTGGTACACGTCATCCCAGCCTCTAACTGTTGCCCTCTGAGAAGACCAACAATTTCACTAAAGCTGTAGTAGTAGATGCCTTGATCCTCAAAATGTAGTTATAGAAATAACTCCAATGCCTTTGACACAAGGTCATTTGGATGGAGTGAGTTAAAATCCATTGACTAATCATCGTAAAAAAAAAAAAAAAAAAAATGTTCTTATAGCAAAGCCTCATTCAGGCCAACAAAGTAATAGTAGTAGTACTGTATAGTATGATAGGGTTTTTTGTTTTATGTGGTTTTATGTGGTCCTCATCTATCAGTCTATCAGTCTAGTGATAGCCTAACTAAATGTATACAATATTTATTATATCCACCGACAAGAGGGAGAACATGTTCTTAAAATTTCCTTGGATGTCCCGTTGCATTCAAGGCATTTTAACTTGGAGAAAAGGAAGAGAAAAGGTAGTTTGGATTTCTTTCAGCCTGACACTGAATTTCAGCCAACCGTCCAATGAGACCTGTTTTTGTCCTCCATGCAGCTTTTCTTTTTTAAGCTCTATGTTTGTGTCATTCTTGACAGAAAACAAGCCTTCCCAGGGCGCTGAAAGTCTAACTGTTTCTAGCACTCTAATGGAACTTGCTCAAAGAACACAACCCTGAACAATGTTCGCAACGGTCGGATGTGTTATCCCAACGACACCATCACATTCCTCTCCTCTCACATCAGCCCTCAGAGGGTTCCTTACCTCGAAGTCAGAGAAACATGTGACACAATGCCAAAAAGCCTGAAAAGTGCAAACTGATGCCACAAAAGGTCAAAACATCATTGGTTCGACTGATTGTTGTTGCATGTCACGCCCCCTAAGGCTCTCTCCCCTGTTGCCTGTAAATCTGTGATGATTAGTGCTAGATTTTCCTAGAATGTGTGAAGGCCTCATGTACAGAGATAATATAAATTGTCCTTGCCCTTTTAACTAAAGTCAGTGTGGTCTGGTCTGATATATGTCATGTCTCACAGTCTGACCTATTATGGACTTAAAAAAAATAAAATAAAATGGAAAAAAAAATAAAAGACTATACAACTGCAGTGTAACCACAACTGTAACTGCTGTGAGTTCCTCAAACTGAACTTTTTCTACTCTGCTATTTCAAGTTTGTGTGGTGCACGGCATTGCGCAAGATCAGCCATGGGTTAGGAGCAGCATTGCCTACCGTCTGCTCTGATTATTTTTATTAACAATCCACTAAACAGCCTTTCTAAAGTTTGGTGGCCTCTCTGCAGAAAAGAGGAGCCCATCAGCACACATCGCGTGCCGTCCGGTCCCTGGAGCTGGGAGCCGTCCTCTTCCAGCCGCTGGCGATGCAGCCCTCTGTCAAGTGCAACCTTCCTTATTCTCCCCTTTTATTCCCCCGACTCAGTGAGTATTTTTGGCTTGACTCGGTCTTCAGTGTTCTTTGATTGGCTAACCAGCTAACCTATGTACAAGTAAACAAATGTAACATGGCCTGAAAAATTATAAATTCTGTCATCCATCACTGAATACATCCTTACATTCCTGCATACATAAGCAAATATACATACATACGTGAGGAGGCACCACTATTTGAATCTGGATTTGTTTTGGGGCAATTAAAAAAACAAACAAACAAAAAAAAAGCGGGCGTGGCTCAAACTAGATAGTGATTGGATTTTAACCACAAAGAAATGTCTGAAATACCTGCTTATTAAAACTATATAGATTCAGGAAACCCACTCTAACGATTGTGCATTTTGCAAATAAAAAGAAATCTATCTGTGTCTATCTGTCGGTCGCTGACCGACGTCTGAGTGACCTCCATTCAGTGGAGTTTCCCAGCATGCTTTTGGGCAACAGGCATTTCTGAGCCCAGTTCATTGTTGTTTGGCTCACATTCCCTATTTAGTTCTTTAGTTTGTATGTGTATTGTTTATCATGTGCTCTTTGTGTTGTATTATTAAGGAGTTTACATTGTTTGTGCAACGTGACTGTTATTGTCTGTTCTTTTGGTATGCCTCCATCCGCTATATACCTTGATATGTGACTTCTGGGTAAACGCTTCTTCAAAGTAAACCACTTGAAAGCAAAGACAATAAAGGCAGTGTCACCATTTAAAAGAAAACCCAGATTGTCAAGATATTACCTGTGTTATCTAAAGCTGAAAAAAATTTTCAGAAGGGTAATATGGGTGTATGATTAAAGCATCAGTCATTAGATTTAGAGCTGTTAATGCAATAGGTTTGTTCAACATTGGCAACTCTAAACACACAGCTGAGCTCTCTCCATGGTACACCAATGTGCTCTAGCCACTGGTAAATGTAAAACGACGTAACAAAAAAAGCAAAAGCATGATTTATATCAGTGAGGACAAACAAACTGTGGCTTGTTTTCGGTAGCTGAAATCTGGGCTTTAACTATATAAAGAACCCTAACCTTTCTAATACAGAGTCAGAGAAAGTGTGATCTGACATGTCGCCCCATCTGCTCTCTAACCTCTACCCCTCTAAGCATCGAGCCATCCAACTCCAGGGGTTACAGAGTGCACTATAATTTCAGAAGCAGCTACAGCACTGCACGGTGCAAACAGTGGGATGAGTGTCTCATCCCCTCTGTCTCGTTTACTACCTTTCAGTCCACAAGAAAGTCATCTCTCTTCCTCAGTCTCTCTTTCACACTCACTCAGTTTCTCAGTCTTTCACTCAGTCGTTATCTCGCTCAATTTCACACCCTCAATTGCACATTGTCTATTTCTCATCCTCCGTCCTCATCCTTTGTGTTTGACTGTAAATTCTGTTCTCACTTCTATGTCTGTCTTTGCTCTCGCTCTCCGAGAAACTTCTTTTCATCTGTCTTTCCACATCTCTGAACTGCTCCTTTCCTGCTCTGCTGCTTGCCTCCTCCCTCTGGCTCTCCCTCTCTATCTGTTTCTCTACTACCTGCCAGATCCTTGGGGGAGGTGGGCTCTTTGGCGACAGATGGCGGCCTGCTTTTCATCTCGATGGCGACCCTGGAGGAGAGGCGGGCCTTGGTGGGTGACAGCAACTCCTCATTGGCCAAAGAGTCAGTTCTAGTCATTAGGCCCCGTCCACTGCTCTCCTCCTCCACCAATGCCACAGTGTCTCTCAGGGTGTTGCTAGGCGACATGGCCCTGGACGGCCCCAGCAGTTGGTCATCCTGACTGTCAGTCATTTTGGAAGCAGAGCGAGGGAGGACTTGAACCTGCCCCCCTCCCCCTTGTCCATTGCTCTGTGGTCTTGGCGCTGTTGCTGCAATGGCTGCTTTTCCATGGCCTGCTCCTTGGTGGCTGTAAACCTTATATCTTATCATCAAGATGATGATAAAAACCAGCACAGAGGCCACAATAATCCCACCGATGATGATTATCATGGTCCCACCCAGGAAGTGGCTGTGCAAGGCCTGGCACTGGCTGAACTCTGTGTCTGTGGTGAATGATAAACAGCCCAAAGGCCGGGTGGCAGTCAGTGATGTGATGACATCATCAAAAACAGCCAATACGCAAAGATCGTAGGTGCGCCCAGCAGCTAGGTCACGAACCAGGAAGTCGTTGCTGCTGGATGGAATCATCCTGCCAAAGCAGACAAGAGGAAAGAAACAGGTTAGTATCAGCAAATGTGAACAATGTGGGTTCATTCATGCTGCACTGTATGAGGCAGAGAAGATGGAGATCAGGTTTTAGTTGTACAGTAGGATACCTATAATGCAGATTGACTGATGTATTGTAATATGTACATATCACACAGGCATGCACACACACACACACACACACTTTCACAGTGTCACCTACAAGTAAGCAAGCAAAGCACATATTAAAAGATGTTTTTTTTTTATGCTCATTCCTCTGTACTGTGACTTTTATTATTCATTTTGACATGTTGTATTAGTAACATGATGAAGTCTTTTGTCTCGTTTTTGATGCCACTGTAAGACTGAAAGTCACAAACTAAAGCACAATGAAAAACAGCAATAATAATTAAAACAAAACAAAACAAAACAAAACAAAACAAAAAACAGCTCTTCACCTAAGACATATCAGCTCAAGGACATAAAAAAATAATTTTGTATAATCAGTGGTTCTGGCGAAAACAGACACCAGTAGAAATGCTGAAATATTACACCAATTCACACTGAAACACTCTAGGCAACAGCACGTCGATTATATTGCTTACTTTTCTTTTAAAATGGTGGCTGTACATTATGTAACAGTATCCTGCGACAGTGTCCTCAGTGACACTGCAATGTTGGGATGCCCCTGTGAGCTGGCATGGAAGCTCAGGTTGCTCACTGTCATGGAGCCGAATCAGGGAACTAACATGGCTGCCAATGCAAACCTCTGTCTGTCCAACACTTGTGATCCACCACTCTACACCGCATCAATCAAGCGGGTGATAAAAAATGCCATAATGAATTATCACTGCATGTTCTTGTATCACTGCCTTGCCTTGTGTTGTGTGTTACTACATGAAAAGCTGACTATCACTGTCTGTTACCATGCAGTAACGCCTGTGGCACAGCAGCCACCTCATGTTCCTTATTTCCCCACAGAGTTAAAATTCATAAGACTGTGATTTGACAAACAATCGCACAGTTCTCTATCCCCTACAGCTGTAGAAATCACCATTCTTTGATTAAACAGATTTCTGACTCTTCTTATTATCATATCCTCTCTCTGTCTTTTCAATGGTAAATTTGTAGCTTTGATTTATTTTATTATTATTTTTTTTTAACCATTGCTCTCCTTAAGGGAAACCTGCCTAAAATTCTCCCAGGTAAATAGCAGCACTGCTTTCTCTGAAGCTCAGTTTCTCTCTTCCACTTTTTTCCTCTCTCTCTTCCCTTCTCTCGGGGCCTTTGGTATAACTAGGAGAATTGCCAAACACCCATATTTCATTTCTATGTTTCATCAAAATCATATTTCTCTCTCCTTTCCTCTATGTCTTTTACTTTTTCTCCTATAATTTTTTTTCCTGTCCGTGCCCACCCCTGCCCCATAAATGTATTTCCAGCTCTGCAGGGAGACAGAAACACGTTGTACAATAGAGTCAAAGTGAAATAGAACTGATCATAAGCCAGATATCTGTGTGTGTGTGTGTGTGTGTGTGTGTGTGTGTGTGTGTGTGTGTGTGTGTGTGTGTGTGTGTATGTGTGTGTGAACCAGTGGGCAGCCGTATATTGGCGGGCCCAGTCTCAGCACCAAAGCTCATCGATGGCATTGAACTTCTACAAGGCACAAAACAAGGCCTGGGAGATAGCTTTGCGTGTGTGTGTGTGTGTGTGTGTGTGTGTGTGTGTGTGAGTGTGTGTGTGTGTGTGACCTTGCATGAGAAGTCTGGTGTGCAAGGATCCCTGAACTGATCTAAGGACTGTGGTTTTTAACAGGAATCGAACCAGGAACGTTCCACTGCCCTGCTGTGTTTCCAAAAGGCTGCACCACATGACTTGACATGACATGACATGAAATTCAAGGGGATACCTTAATAAAAAACTTGGGGGGAAATAACAAAGGTTATGATATTGTACCCCCTTGTTCTGAAGACACAAGCTGAGCCCTCTACTGGACTCCTGGGTTATAGCTCTCCTCCAATCACATGCACGGACTAGCTCACTGAAATTTACATAAACACAGTCGGCCAATCAGCACCGCCTGCCTAGTGTGTGCGTAGTCTGCACACTGTATAAGACCAGGTACCAAGATACTGGGTTACAATACTGTAACTGTAATTCTATCTCACACAGGCTCCGCCCTCTTCTGGACAGCCTGTTGAATGACTGCCCTGATGAGACATTACCATCGAACAACAATCTCACTGAGCCCTGACTGACTGCAAATTCATTGCTGTGCCTCTCTTATTTTTCCAATCTAATCCACACACAAGGGGCCCAGTCCATCCCAGAGAAACTTATAATATGAAACTAAAAGGTCATGGTAGAGGCAGCGTGCCCAGCTCGTTACCTGGTCATCGATGTGCATAGGGAGAATGCAAGTAAATGGTGAATGAACTTTGCTAATCTACCAACCACTCATGTTTTGTAATTTTTGCCTCACATTCACCCATTCATACACACTCACACACTGATAGCAGAGGCTACTATGCAATGTGCCAAGTTGTCTATCAGGAATGATTAGGGGTTCAGAAACTTGTTCTCTGGAGGAGCCAGGGATCAAACCAGGAACTTTTCAATTACCAGACAACTGCTCTTCCTCCTGACTGGCCATGTATGGTGACATGTATGACCAGGGGGATCAGGTGTAAAAATAGCTGACACTCATGTCTCCTTTTCATAAGTCCTGGGTTAAAAGAAACGAACAGGGTGTAGACCACAATGCTGCCATGCAGATGTTCTCAACAATCAACCCGGGCCCTAAACACTCCAACTACATTTTGAGTGATACTGAAATAGAAATGTTAGTGATCTATCAAAAATGGCTGCTGACAGATGTGCAACTGATGAGGTATGAACCGTAACACCTCTGGGACAAACTTACCAATCAGTCACCAATCAGCCATTTTTGCATAAGTGGCTACCTGCATCACATTGTTATTATTTTCCATCAGATCTGGATGCCTGCATTTTATTGATGTTGATAGAATTTGTTATTTATGTATTTATTTACTCATTTAGAGGCTAAAGGGGATATGTTTGAAATATTAAAATAACAAGGGAAAAAATAAATAAATAAAACTAGGCTTAGTCTAATAAAAATTAATGGTGAAACTGTATAATACCTGAGAGGTTACTTTTTCATTTTATGTCTTTTTTTTCATTATGTCCTATAGCATATCCTCATGATTTAGCCATACATATTTTTTTTTATTTTTTTTTTTTAAATGCTGATTTCATACTTCTCAAACAGTCAAATGAAAATGGTGCAACTACTTATTTCAAATGTGGCAAATATGCAGACTTTACTTTTGATCAGTAAATATTGCAGTCATTTAAAATTGTAGCCAATTGACGAGGGCTATATTATTACAGTTGTAGGAAGTTGCCTTCTCTTTCACCATGCTATTCATGGTGGTTCTTGCTTTTGAGCCAGCTCTTTAATTGCTTCAATTTTGAGGCAGCATCGCAGGGCTGCACAGCCACTCGCCTCGCTTCATTTGGCTCAGTTTGGTAATGGGGCACCCTGGAAGATGGTGGCTTGCATGCACACACAAATCAGAGGGTTAGTGTCTGGGCAGAGAGTTTAGGGGCTGTAATGGGACAAGTGAGTAAGTCATTGTTTAATGTTAGGCTTTAAGAAAGCTGATGGTTGCAGGAGGCCACATTTGGCAGTGTCCCTCAGTGAAATACATAAGGAATGCACACTGCTAATCAAATATATGTGGTCTCACACATTGCTTTCCATAGTAATTAGTAGAAACCTGCACCTTCCTTTTGCTGTTTGTGGAAAGGCAAGCTGTGATTCTCATGACTCTAAGCAAGGCAACTAAAAAGTACACTTACCAACAAAACAAACTGACTCAAAAGGAATTATGGCACAGGCTTGATTGAGCCTATAATTAAATTGGCACAGAAACAGAAAAAGCAAGCTTCAATATTTATGAAAATGTGCATGGCACTGTACAAAGTGTGTCTGTCTGCACAAGTGTCACATCCTTTCACACCACACCTGAATTTGTTTTTAGCAAGAAAGGGAATTTTCAGGCAAGCTTAAATTGATTCACATTCATTTAAAAAAAAAAAAAAAAAAAAAAAAAATGAAACAAGCATACATTATTATGTACATATTTGCATGAGCAGGGTCAGTCCACTGATGTTGTCTGCACAAATTACCAATCTATTAAGAGTTCTTACCACTCACCACAGTTACCACTTTAGTAAATATAATTACGTTTAACCAGCTTGTGTCTAGTAATTATCTGTGAGAACTGTATTGATTTTGCTCCAGAAATTCATGAAATTGACATTCTCTCAGAATGAACTGAATGTCAATGAACTGGGCTAAAGCACAAGTCTTAATGATAGGACACCTGTGTGATCAGTTTGAAGAAGTGAGGATCTGCTGGTTTGAATTAGAGCTATATGCAACATTAAGTGTCCTAATTGTTGTCATATAGTTTCCATTTACTTCTCTTTTTTTGGCATCTTGATTTTTATTGTTTAATGACATTAACTGAGTGCATCTGTCTGTGAGTAACATCACAGTTTTGAAATGTGCATTTGCAAAAATCTAGGTAGAGCTTGAGGCAATTTCGCTAGCTAATTGGACACAGGAGGTAAGTTGTAATTTAATTATCATTTGGTGTGTATGTTTGCTTGTATGTGTTGCTTGATATGAAGGGATGGGATGTATTCATTATGGGTGACAGAATTTACAGCATATTCTGCAGTATTTATCGTAACTACATAATGGTTCAATATCTTGAGCTATTGTTGTTTATTTATTCTTATTTAGCTAATTGCAGGGTGCTGAGGGCAGAGCCAAACCAAACAAATTTTCATTGAAACAGCATCACTCCAGTACCAATTGAAAAGCTTCAATCTCTAGTCTCAGGAACCAGTAGAGGACAGAACAGCTGCATTCTGGGGGCCGTCTTCCCCTGGCTCCGGGGACCTGACCATTTTTAAAGCTAAGTCCTTGTCGCAGCAACCCCGGTTCTAGCCCTGTACGTTGCTGCATATTAGTCCCCCTCTCTCTACCCCATTTTAAGTTCAGCTGACGAGCCACTTCTTACCTCCTAAGCAGACGAACCAAAGCTGTGTCTATTGAAACGGTCCAAGTGCAGTATTACGCTTTGCCACTGACACATTCATAATTGTGATCGCAGCCTAATGAATATGCAGCAATATGCATTAATTATGCAACATGCATTAACATGCTACATTAACCAACAAAGTTGAAACAAAATGAAATCATAGTAATGCCATGATGGAAGAGACACAGTCAGTGTGAACTACTGAAGCCAGCTTAAAGTGAGCCTTTGCAGGGCTTATAGAAGTACCCCAAATTTTTTACTTCATTTACTTTGTATTGTTATACCTATGACACTTCCACCTCACCTCACTGCAAACTTGGCTTCCTTTGGCTAATGGCAATCTGAATGGCAATTGAATGAATCAGTGATGCCCACACACCCAGTGATGCCCACACACCACAGGACTTTATTTGGACCCGTGCAAATGTCGAGTCATAAATATCAAACATGTTTGGTATAATGTGGGCAGCTCAGATCAATATGTGAGTCGATCTGGATAGTTAAGGTTGAATCTGTAAACTCCTAACACTATCCGACGATATTTGCTGACCTATCAGTCCCGATGTGGCTCCCAAATGGGATTTCCCCTCTGACTGTTAGGAAGGGCAAAGCTGATGGAAATTGGCCTGATGATCTTCAAGTATATCCCCAGCCTAAATGCATAGTCCTTAATAAGAATCAAAACAGGGACCTTGTGCTGCTCAGTTGTCTTGCCAAAGGAAAACAGAATGGGGAAAAAAGAATGAGACTGAAACCACAACATATTAAAGCTTATCAGCATCTCTCTATAGGTGCTCTAGAGTGCTGGAAGGTGTCCCTATATAAATCGTAAAATATTTCATAGCAGCCTTTTTCCTACTGTATTATTCTATGTATTTATCTATGTAAAAGTTTGTGCCCATGCCCATAAAGTCCAGTCAAACCTGCAGTTCTCTAAAGTGTGAGACTGTACAAGGATTTTTATTAGAAAAGTGAGGCAAGACAGGGAAGGTAACTTCATATGATGTTGCTATGGAATGGGACACTCTCTGGTTTGTCTGAAGGTCAGAAGAACTGCTCTTTTTTAAAATTTAGATGCTTCACTTCACAGATGCCGTACTGGATAAACAGATGAGGATTGGTTGAAGCACTGTTCTTGTTGTTTCAACCCCATAAACCATGGGTAACCTGCTATTCGCAGACACCGTGCCGTGCTATTCGAGCCGTGAGGACCGTGAGCATCAATGGTCAATGGAGCATAAATCAGCTTTTACCAGCCTTAACCATATTATAGGTCTGTGCATAGGTTACCATTGGAATGATTTATCTTTATGTAAAATGTAGCTGTTTGATCAGTAAATGCATGTTTACAGAGTTTGGGTTTGAAGAAGGTTTAAGGAGGCCTACTGTAAGCCAGTGATTCCCAGCTGGTGTGAAGTATCCCATTGCACCATGGGGTGAGCACAACCATGCCTTGAGAATTTAAAGAAATCTGTGATCTCCTGTTGCTCCTCAAAGAGAAATTCATCTTCTTGCTTACCCCCCTCTGCAAGGAGGTCACAACAGTCAGCTACAGATCAACACCCCTGGAGCCATGAGGGATTTAGCAGTGTGGATGCGTACTGATACAGGAGCTTGAACCAGGGCCTTGAGATTGAAGGGCAGTATCTTCACTATCACTATCAAAAACACGATAAAATTCAATGAAATCGGTGTATGGCTCTTTGCTCTTTGGCCAGCACCTGTTTGTGGGTTTGCATCCACTGTTACACAGATGTGCCATTGATGTGCCATTTCAAGACAGTCAAATAATAAGTTGTGGCTTTGAGTTTTGGGTCTTGTGTAAGTGTGCCATGACATTAAAAAGGGCAAGAACTGCTGGGCCAAGCAGAAAATGCCTCAGCAAACGCAGTCAGCACTGCAATCATCCTGGGTGGTTTCTTCAGTTAATGGGTTCAACCACACACACACACACACACACACACACACACACACACACACACACACACACAAAGCTAAAAAGCCTAATGGATTCCTTTCCTATGCCATTCAGATCCACGCACAATATACACTGACCCGAAGACACACATAAAGCTACTAAACAAAGCTAATGGATTGTACTAGCCTGCTACTCTGAGTCACACACCCATAGACATGCATAAACACACACCCAGATTAACAGTCAGTAATTTTTTTGTTATTCCTGTTTTTGTCCTCACACCCACAAACATGTGCACACCCAAATATGAGAACTCTCTCAGATGCACACACAAACATACACACACACAGTTGTCCTGAACTACAGCAACCCCTGTGTTCCCAAAATGCCACCCTCTGTGATACTATACTTCTGATGATGAGGGTGCCAGTTACACTGAGTTACAGCCAAACAGTTGGTGTGCACAATAGCAAAATTTAGCAGCTTTTATGCTGTTTTTTTTTTTTTTTTTTTTTTTTTAAACCTTTTTATATTTTGAAATATAGTGAGACACTATTTGTTCAATATTTAATCTGCCATGGATGAGGTGTGCATCCTAGCGAAGCATGTGCATCACATCCCTCAAACTAGACATGTGCTGTCAGTAAACAGCAACAGGGATAATCCCCGAATTGCCTTGAATCCTCAGTGACCCTTGTGATTCTGTCATGTTCAACGATTTGGCAAACCAATGTGGGACTGCATTAGCATGCCTTCCGCCCATAATGAGATCATTCAGTCCTCCTAATCTACCCTACAATGCAAAGCATCCAACACATCCTTTTTTACTGTTTACTAAATTAAGTGCTAACATTATCATGCTCACAAATTGAAACGTTTGGTCTGACAGTGGCACTGGAGGCATGAGGTCACCAAACTCAAAATGGTCCTCCTTTTAGGGGTCATGTATGTGCTCAGCAAATTTGAAAAGAGCCAAATAAAATGTATTTGAGTTGAGCCTGGATGTGTGGCGGCAGTCGGGATGAATCCATAATATCCCCGATCTGTTGTTCCAGTGATGTAATTAGAGGCTGCAGATGAAACGCACATACAGTCCTGCCGCCTTTGGATGGCTACAGGGATTTAATCAACCAAAACAAAGGGCCCTTATATATCCCACAAACACTTGCAGATAAGAGTCCGTCCCTAACACAGCCCAGTCCAGACTGCAGTCTCCTGCAGCCTCTGCAAAACAGCATGAGCTGTTCATATGCACACTTTGGCCACCGTTGGAGAAATATGACTAGGGTGTACATACATGAACTAATTGGTGCAATGCAATGCAATTAAAATCAGAGCACTACACAAATTTTGCTGTGTTTATGCTTCCTTCAATTAAGAACATAATCACATTAACATAATCAAAGTATGGTATACACATGGGCTTTGCCTTACTCGTATTATAGCCTTAATCACATTATAATCACATTTTTGATGTGTACATAAACAGGGCTATTGGAACTAGTGCCTACAGACATGATTGTAAGCCATCATCCTCATGTTTGGATACATTTCTCAACAGTCAGGCCAATTTCCTGACGTGGCTCCACATTTTAACATTTCAACTTCTGCTGACGTGTTTCCCTCCCCATTCATCAGCTTGCTCTCTTCTTTGTCATCTTCTTTTCACCCCTAATCACTGCTTTCAGCAACAACACCTTCACAGACTTACTGTATAATTACCTCAGATTGCTGCCATTTCCTAAGTTGCCCATTGTCACTACATAGTTTACTCACCTCCTTCTGATATTAAAGTTGGTTAATAATACAAATTGCTCCCCAGTCTCAACAGGGGAAATTGTTTTTTGACCATCAAGAGGAAGGTAAAGAGGTTTAACCTTGACCAGTTAAAACTGGGGAGTAAGACACGCAGAGCAGATTAGCAAATTTGGCCTGTAAGAGACTGCAAGTCGGAGAGGAATCTGTGAGTGTATCGTACCACTGAGTAGCTGTGATGTTATTGCCATCTCCTGCATATTCATTTTAGGTGTGAAGCGGTACGGAGAAAATCATTTGGAGCCATCATTCTTATTTCAATGTGTTCTTGAACCATCAGGCCTATTTTCTCATGTAGCACCACATTTTAACAGAGACCTTTTATTGACATGTTTTCCTCCCCTTTCATCAGCTGTCTTTGCTTGGCTTTTCATCTCTAACTGCTTTCAACACCATTGCAATTGAAGACTGGTAATTACTGTAGATTGCTGTCATTTCCCCAGGTTATTCCTTGTCTCTGTGTCACGTAACACAACTTCTCTAAACAGCCCAATTCACCATCTGACTGCATACCGACTGCAAAATCTAACTGTGAGGGAGAATTTTGATATTTAAGTTACTTAAGATCGCTCCATGAAAGTCTCTCACACAGAAAGAAATCAGGGAGGGTGGGCTGTAACCTGGGATATTATCAAAAGACCTAATCTGAGGATGAATCTCTTACAAGGAATTAGAGGCTTAACTGTGGCGACTCGATTCCTCAGCTTATTCCTTATTGCTGCACTACAAAGCACAACCTCACAAAGTAGAGTCATTATTTGCCAGTATTTTAGGATGATATTTCACTTTAGTGTAACATTCATAATTTTTTTTTTTTACACATTACTTCTGATGTGGTCTCACACATTTTTTTTTTTTTTTTTACCCCATGGGCTTTTGTAGGCAAAAAAAATCAACTAAGGAGGTAAAACATTAAGTAAGGCAGCCACTTGTTCACTTCAATTCAGGATGTCATGTTTTTTCTTCCACCTGAATTCCGTGGTAGTCTTTCAAGTTAAGAAAAAAAAAAAACATCCTTAATATTCATGGATAATTTTTCTTTCTGTCTGTCTTTTTTGAAAGAAAAAAAATCATGTCACTGTAAGTCTAATTCACTTTACATACAGTAAAGGCTCTGAACCCCTGCTGTTGCTATAGAAGTGATCAAATATGTACAGCTGCACCCAGAGTGCTGTTTCCAGCATGCAACTCCTTATACAGAATGGAACATTCTTGAATTTATTATGAAACAAGAAATACACTTTCACATTGTTGACTTTACACACTATTCCTGAGTCCTTGAGAAGCCACAAATACCAACAAACAGGGTGTACTGAAAGCACAAAATTGTTATTTAACCAGCAACAATGGGGTGAAACAGCTAACAGATTAATTCAGGCAGCACTTAGTATACACTACCAGTCAAAAGTTTGGACACACCTTCTCATTTAATGTTTTTTCTTTATTTTCATGACTATTTACATTGTAGATTCTCACTGAAGGCATCAAAACTATGAATGAACGCATGGAATTATGTAGTGAAAGTGTGAAAAGTGTGAAATAACTCAAAACATGTTTTATATTTTAGATTCTTCAAAATAGCCCCCCCCCCCCCCCCCCCCCCCCCCCCCCAAAAAAAAAAAAACAGAAAGAAAGAAAAAATAAGCACATAAGCACACACAAATGTAGACCTGCACACACAAAAACAATTTTAGACAGTGTATGATATGCATGTACATGTGGTGTGTGTATGTGAGGATAGTGGGTCTTGTGATACACTTGCAAACCAGACACACACACACACACACACACACACACAGCCATGTGAATATGCCTGTGTGTGCATGTGCATTCACATGCATGAGTGTCATTGGCAGGGTCAGTTTGGCTGACATTTCCATGTTTCAGTGTGGATATGTATACCTACGTGCACGTCTGTTTCTGTGTCTGTGCTTGGACCTGACATTTTCATGCTGTCTGCATTCAGTCATGTTGACTGACGGGAGGAAGTTTTGTTTGTAAACACTGTCCATCAATCCGCCCCTGGGCCTTCAAAATGCATCAAGCACACACACACAATGCACGGAAATGCACATGCACGTACACACAGAGACGCACACGACTGTCACAAAGTCACACCCGCAGCCCTGGGTTTTGACTGTTGATCTAAGCAGAACGTCAAGTGAATATTTATGATAATGTGCCCTGGCTGTTTTTAAATAATTTAATGTGCCAATTATTCCTCCAGTGCAGGCAGAGCTGAACAGAGCAGGGCAAAGGGTTGACAGCAAAATCCCTCCAGCACACAAAGCCCTGTCCTCCTGCTAGACACACTGCAAAAAATGGCACAAAAGTGGCATTGAGCTGAATGACTGGATTGATGGCTGGGTGGACGGATGGATGTATGGAACAAAGGTGTTCAATTACCATAAAATAAGACAATTTCTCAAACCTCACAACACCATTTGTCCCAAAGTGCCGTCATTTTATTGAAAAAATTTTCCATTTAAATAGTCAAGTCTGAGCACATGATAAAATTACGTGCATAGACTGTCATTTTTTACAGTGCAGGGCAGCTGTAAGTATTCTAAGGGCTCAAGGGACAAAATTTGACGTTATAAGCCCTAATTATGAAAATAAGTACCACATAATTAATCATCCTGTGTGGACTGCCTCTTGGGACCCTGCGGGCTTATGGCCCTGTCCTGTTGCCCCTACATCCACTCAGCACCCCCCCACAGGCAGTGGACCATCCCCCTAGAGCTTCGCCTGGGGAACCGAGTCAGGATTTTTCAGGTTCCACTGTGTCCCTCGATGCTTTAGATTTTCAGTTTGCGTCGACGTAGCCCTTCCCTCACTCTCTCTAACTTATATCGCCCTCGCTCCAGCCCCTGCATATAATTTGCCTCCTTCTCTCTTTCTTCTTCATTCCATCTCTATTTTTCCGCCTTTATGAAGTGTTCTATCCTGATTCTTCATACCGCCTCTCCCAGCCCTCCTCCTTTTGTCCCGTTCAGTTTCTCCGATAACACATCCCTCTTTCTCTTTCTGTACGCATTTCTACTCATTTCCCTCTTGCACACACACACACACACACACACACACACACACAGTCATTCTACAGTCTGACAGATCTCAGACTATTTCTCAACCCACTGAGAACATCTGCACATAAAATATTTTACATCAGACTTAACTAGTGATGAAACCATCAGATATATTTCCTATTAGCAATGACAATAACCCAGGGGCCAGTTACATAAACTTAGTTTTAAGACTAATGCGAGACTTAAGCATAGCACACGCGCTGACAGGAATAATAACTTTGCAGCAGTAACTGAGTAATGCAGCCATAACTCCTATGGGATACCTACGTAGCTATGCCAAGTTTTTGGCTGGATACAAATCACAGAGACTTATTCTATGTAAAGGCTATTTCATGGTATTATGTGAATTATGTATCATGAAAATGTGTGTTAAACAGCAAATTTTTACCAAAAGACTTTGCAAAAGCAGAATGGTCTCCTGAAATTAACAGAAATTGGCACAACACACTCTAGTTTGCTGCTTCCATTCCAACTGAACGGTTTACATAAAGCTGGACTCAATGCTCCTATGGCAGAGTAGTGCTGTGTCCAGAGACATCTGCTTTGCAGACTCACGTAAAAGTACTGTGTAATGCATTTACACTACATAGATGTTGACTTTGACAAAAAAGTGCCCAGATGCAAAATTTCCTAAGTAACATGACTCTTGGGATTCAATTTCTGTCATCCTGTCCGAACCAAACCTCAACAAATACACAAAGCAATGTCACACTCTCGTGAAAAATTGCACATCACAGGCCAAAAGAGCTTTGGGTCTGCTATTGAAATATTACTGAAATAACTTTAATACCTAGTCTGGACTGAGAAGACCAGAGGTGGCGCTCTTGACCCCACTCTGTACTTTACCGTTGGACCAGATGCCTGTGTAATTTAACTAACTGAATCGTTTAACTGATGAATCATTTAATGTTTACTCAGGTCTGCTATTACAGAAAGTGTTTTCTGTGGACCAACGGTTTTATCTTCTTTTTGCTATCTTTGCTGTGATTGGTCTTTTGTAAATGAGAAGCAGCATGGTGATGGTCACTGGGTAGCTTGTTTAGATACACTAAAGGTGGGGGAAATATGAAACCAGCATTATGCAGCAGGGGTAAATGTATGTGATCAGGAAGTGATAGCGATAACAAGCCAAAAATATTACATGCTAAATACAATGAAGACTTATAAAATGAAGCCCGAATGACAGCTTTAACAACGACACAAACGTGCTGTAAAATTACTTTTTTTTTTTTTTTTAATGTTAATGAAAGATAGTCGGCTAATATCGATTTTTGTCTGAATTGTTTTGGCCTGGTGATGCAGTACTTAATCAGCTCTCGGCTGTGCAGTATGCATTACATGTGTAGCATGATGGTATCTGATCTGGAGTGAGCTCGTGGTCTGACATGACAGACTACTCCCTTTGGAGATCCCCGCCCTTGTTCCTCATTCTCATTGCACCCCATGTCCTCTATTTCCTTCGTGCCTCTCTCACTCCTCCATTTCTCTCTCTCCTTATTCTCCTTCTTTGCCTGTTTCTGCTTCTGTTTTGCCTCCCTGTCTCTGCCCCTCTTGTCCTCCTCTGTTCTTTTTCTCCCTCTGTCCTCTGTGTCCTACATGGACTAAACAACAGAGTGATATTTCAGCACATCGTTACAAGGCCATCGGCTCCCAGTATGAACCTACTGGCCTCGAGTGTCATGACTGTCTGGAAGAAACACAAACCGTTACAAGGACAAACACACTGTGCCTCATGTATGAATGTTCTATCACTGCCCCTTTGAAATATCACATGAAATGTAAAAAATACCAAAACAGGAAAAAACGAACGAACGTGCACAGACCCCCAGATCTGCTCTTACACACAAAAATACATTGACGAATGAAATGTCATCTTAAATAAAACCATTTGAATCAAAGCAGGCCCAACAAGTTTCAATTAGCATTAGTGAATGCCCCAGTAACTCCATTTACTGCTGAACCATGTGCATACACTAACATCCTTACCACTGAATTTTTAAATGTAAAAACATAAATACACTGTACACATAACCAGAGTTAGATTTCCTCTCATCTAATTTCATATCAAGAAAAAGTTGTACTTCCAAATGTGAGCAATGCTGTTACAACTCCAAGTAACCATCAGACAAGAAAATAAGTCACTAATGCAGATAATGGCTTTGTGCAAACCAAACACTTCATCAAGCTAAAAATGATTTCGTTTGAAATTGGATGCAATAAATGTCAGGAGTAAGACTGCAGTCATGGATGGGGCACAAACATGACAAATGGATGACTATACTGCAGTCATAATTGGTGAAGTTGCATTGATGGGTGCAAACTACATCCGTCCCCCGGACTGAACTTGTGGAGCTGCAGACAACATAACTGCTGCTCGATCAATTATGAGGAGCTGAGAATGATGGCAACAAGTAATCCAAATAATAGATCCTTAGAGGAAGATATAGGCTTGCCAGCTTGTTTTGTATCCCAGCTGCCCTTTGCAAAACAATTGAATGGTTTCCTTATGTTTTATGAGCGGAATGTAATGGATGAAGGAAACAAATTCATGAAGAGGATGTTTATTTTATTCTACTGATGTCCCTGGCTTCAGCGTGTTATCCACATTAGATACTGTATTACAATGTGTATCGCTTTTTAGATTAAATTCATGTGCGCGCATGATAACTGAGGCCCCTTGACACATTTTAAATGACTACTTCTTATGTTGCATCAACTGATATCAGCTGCTGTGCTTTCAATGCCCCGTCTTCATGCAAAGAATCCATGCGTGTGATTAGCTGGCTGGAAACTTGTAAATTTTCTCCCAAGATAAAATGTAGAGTCAGTGGTAAGGACTTTATAGCCAATGCTCACTGAGCTCTGGGTCAAAGGTCACAGATGTCGTCTCCAATTTAAAATCTCAATCTTAATCTTCAAATTTTAATCTTGGTCTGAACCTTAACCTTTTAATGTCAGAGTGGATCCTTGAAATCTTAATCTGTCTGTTGACCTTTTTTAATCTCAACACTCACCCACTTGTGACCTTCCCCACTTCCGGCTCTTCAGCTCCTTTACTCCTTCTCCCTTCTCCCCCTTTGTCTTTGTTTCTTCATCTCAAAATATTCCTTCTTCTTTCTTCTCTACTTTGTCATATGCTTTTGAAGACAAAGCGCTAACAGCTGTAAAAGTTCCCCATCCCCCGTTTTGTCGTATATGCCAGAGGCAACAGCAATAAGGATGACATTGCCCTCATTTCAGTGTGTCCTCTATAATGTTTTGTTGCACTGGTAGTTGGCAGTAATTCTGGTTTTGGCTCCACATCTGTCCCTGTTTACTCTGGCAGTGTAGTGGTAATTTTCTTGGTGTTGTGGACCAGCAGATGCTGATTGAGGTTTGTCGAATCACCGCCTCACATAAATATAACGACCTACTCTCCTCCTATACGGCCCTCAATCGTACCTAGTCTAATCATCCATTCCTTCGTAATGTCAAGCGTATCGCTCTCTGGGTTAAATAAATATTTCACAGATCAAAGTGATAAGGTGATTAACAAATCCAGACAGTGTGATGATCATCAGAAAACTGACTTACCATTTTTTCCTACTCAAGTCATCCCAACCAGAGGTCACAATAACCTGGTTTCTGCAACCGTGTCATTCTGAATTTATGTATCTCTGCACTTCAGTATTCATTGTGAGAGATTTCCTATGTCATTGTAAATTAAGAGATATGTTTTCGTTAGCGAGGCCTAAAAGCAGGGGCAGTAGCATCTTAGTCTTTAACACATCACATCACCAGGGTTTCAAAAACTAACTAACTAAAAAATGAGAAAAAAAAAAAAATCTGTCTTATATTATGTGAAAAGTATTATTCATTTCCAGTAATTCCTTACAAGAGATGTATTTTACACATGATTTGGGGTGATATGTAATCTTCATCACAAACTTGGCCACAGTCTTACATGCACTAAACAACACTGGTTAGGTTAATATCAGACAGAATCCATCAAGCAAATAATTGGCACTGAAAAACACAGAGAGATTTAATTAAAGTACAGCTCTTATCAATTAAAGGGAGCAAAAATAGAGTCAGCTCATCCTATTACACTGCCGATCCCATGAGAACATAACAGTGGCAGCTCCCGTACAACAACATTTGCATTTGGCTTTTCATTAAGGCACTATCACAAATCTTTTACTGAAAGATTGTACATGGGGTTCATATAACGCTTCATGATTTCATGAGTGCTATTTCCACACTCGAGCGTTTCCCGCACTTCACCAGGATAGGCCATCCAAGGAAGATTTGTTCCTGTCCCTTTTTGTCATTTATTTATTTTTTCATTTTAATCTCAGATTTGTCAAACTGACATAAAATTATAGAGAGGTGGCTGTGCTGCTGCCATTTAGCCATGACAGAGCTTGGAGAACATCTGCTTGTGATGGAGCACCTCCCTCTTGCTCACTGTGGGCTGAATAAAAACAACAGCTGTTTACATGGGAAAGTTGGCCTGCAAAGGGATTCATATTCTCTATCTTTATGACAAATTGCAATTGTTTTGATATCAGAGAGGCAGCACTATGATCAGTATTAAAAAAATACAGGTCACATATGGTGACAATGCATTTTTGAAATAGTCATAAATATACAGATAAGTGACAGTACTGCACTTGAATCCACTAACTGATATACTAATTGCTTCTCATCCCAAATATCTAGTCTTTTTCATTTAATATACAGTCAGACAGGGCAGCTGTTAACAACCATCTGCACATACTTAATGATAACAGCCGTCTCCTTTTAATGGAAATTTTGTTTTTTTTTTGTTTTTTTTTTCTAAGGAGTCTCTCCACATTTGGTTTTAGTCCTGTGAGTGGAGGAAAAATACTTTTTTACACCTACTTCAGCAGTCTTCTCTCCCAGAATAAAGGTGAGCTGTCTCATTCAGGTGGGGAGAGAGGAGCTGCTCTAAATGGAAGAGTTCAGGTCTGTAAATAAAGGTGAAAGGAAAACTGCTGCTTAGGTGCAATGTGGACAAAGCATTGGACTGTGGCGGTAAAGAGAGCTGATCTACAAAGCAAAGAAGTCAAGCCAGCAATTAATCTTCACTCTGAACTTCAGCTATGGCATTGTGGGTTTAAGATGCCAAATTAACTGTTTCTCATCGGGTGGCTGGGCTCTCCATGATGACTCCACAGCAGGGTGAGGAGCTCAGTGGCCATCACTTTTTTTTTTTTTTTTTTTTAATGTCCCATGTGCCTCCCTTTGCACTTACACTGGGCATGGCACTAAGAGGACCCCAAAGACCCAGGACGCTTGGAGGGGCTACATTTTCCAGTTAGTGGGGGGGCTCCCTCAATTGGAGCAAGAGGAAGATGCTGTGGGAAAAGGATGTCTCAAACCTGAGGTGACACAGTAAGAAATCAGGTGAAATAATGAATTTCCAGCACCTACACCTTTAAACCCGAGACCGATTCCTTACACATCTCGATACACGAACAATGACAAACTGCATCTAGATACATCTGAAGTAGCCATCAGATTGTTACGATTCAATTCAGCTTTGAATTGCACAATACGATGCAATGTGATGCAATATAATGTAATGCAACAGTGTGAATCTTTACATTTTGATGTGATTAATGATATCAGTTGCAAAAAGAAATCCTGATAGATTGATTAAAGCCAGAAACAGGAGAAAGCTAGAGAAGGAGACTCTACAATGGTGTTAACATCTTATAAGGGATCTCATTTGTTGGTAGTAAACCATGTAAATCATTCAGCAAACTTAGTCCACACTTGCAACTTATGAACATTTGTTGGTGCATCATAAATCACTTCACTGTCGGTTAACATCTTTGAGGAAACAAGTTGAAGAGGAAAGGAGAGGGCGGGGGGAGCGCTTGTTTTGTTTGAGCGAGGGAAGCAGGGGTCATATAACCTGATGTGACCCTGCATGCTCAAAATCAAGACACATATTCAGGGAGAGAGAAAAAAGGACAGAAACACATGCAATGTGAAAGTAACAACAACAGTAATTAGTTGATGCCAGAAATAAAACATATGCATGTCATATTGGGATGTTCGCTTAGATTTTTCTGACTGACTTCTATGTTTTTCCCAATGCAGACTGTCTGAATTGATATAGCCACATCTTAAATATTAAGCCTGACGCATCAAGATCAGTGAATTGTCACACACCTATATGGAGACACTATGATTTGATAGGCCACAAACAAATGCAGTGAATAAAAACAATTTTGATTTTTATCTCTAAACTGAACATATGACCTGTGAAGCAAATGTCATATATTTTGATTGACCTCAATAAGTCTCTGGTTTGTTTCTTGGGATTTCTATTTGAAAGTGAACTATTAAAAACAATATCAAGTTCCAATACCACAGAGGCACTGCTCTCCAGATACAGAGCTTGAATGAACAGGAAGAACATTCCCTGCTGTGTGACTTGAGTTAATTACTAAAACTTGTTATGCATTATGGAAGCTAACAAGTAATTGGCTGGCATGGGAACAACACTCAATATGACCAATGAGCCTGTTTGGTCTGGAAAGAGCTCTTGTGTCACGGCTGCCAAGTAAAGCTGGCTCCTTTGCCATTTTGTTGTACACTTGAAAAATTTACAGACTGTGGTCGAAGATTCAAGGTAATCTCCCTCGTCACAGTAAGATGGCTGTCATAATTTTAGTAAAACTGTTATGGAACTAAACACTGCTTTGTTTGTGTCTCAGAGTGTTATCAGATCAGAAAATCTGAATATTTAATATACAACAATGGTCAACCCATGTCTTTGTTATAGTTAACATAATGTAAGCCTTCTGAGCATTATGTACCAAAACTGATGATCACATCCATAATAATATTATCAAATATTCCACAGCAGCTGAATTAGCTACAGGATTGTGGCCTGTAATATTTCTGTAGTATTCCTGTAGTAACTCTATTCTGTCTAAAGAATGTGTTTAATCATGCTGGGGCACACAGTTTAAGAAAGGCCGCTGCCTTCGAATTTTATATGGAAGAAAAAGCCTGCATGTTGTCAAAACATATTTTAGAAGCCCCCCAAAATGTCTTGCATCATGTTTTTAGGGGAGTTTATATTAAGGTTAGCTGAGCTCCCCCTGGTTCCCACCCTGCAGGTAGACAGTTTTATTCATTAAACAGCTGCTTTATAGCTGACCTGCACTTCAGTTTGTATTTGTTATCAGCTGACAGTTCAGCTGCACTGGGCAGTGCCAGGCAGGAGACTTTCTCTGTTGGAAGAGTGCTGGTCTGGCCAGTGTCGGGGGTGTTGGGCTGGACCAGAGCTTAACCCGGAGGAGGACAAGTGAGTAGGTGGTCCTTCAGTCTGTCCTGGGACACATGTCTGTTTACATCTCCAATGCGATGTGGACAAAAGCGTCCCAGGCCACCTCCGAATGTGGCCTGAGCTACTGGATGTCAAGATGCATTGAGGATGATTTTGTGCTGTTTACACCTGCACTTAGAGGTGACAGCTTGTGATTGGATCACTCAGGACACATGTCACTGGCTGACACCTAATGGGAATTCATGCGTCTTTCATGTCTTGATGTTGGTTTAAAATAAATAAATAAATAAATAAAAAGTCTTATTGTTGGTTAGGATATTTCAGCCTTCCTGTCCTGACCATCCCTACCCAAATCTACACCCATGAGCTTGGGGGGAGTGTGGAGGGCATGTGCAAGACTCATTATTTTAACTGTCGATGATGACGATGAGTCACAGCAGCACACACAGTTCAAAGTCGAGCTGCACTGGTACAATTCATTAGTTTCTTCACAGACTAGGAAGGCAAATATGACTAACACATGTTAGGAGAGCTGAGGGGGTGGGTTGTTGATGACATGTGAATGAGGGATGGGAGTAAGTGGTTGGCTAAATTTTGAATGGGATTGTCTTCTTAATGGCTCATTTGGCAGATGTTCATTGAGTGTACCTGCATGTGATGTCAATGATGCAAATTCAGACTTGGCTCTGTCTCACATGTCAACCCAGTGTCCTTTTCATCTCTCTTCTGTCAACTATCAAAAATTAAGCAAAAACTCCACCAACTGCCCTCTCCCTACTCCCAAATGAGGATAGGCTTTGGAAACGCAATTTGTGTGTTATCAGTGAGTCAGCTGATTGAATGGTGCTGTCGTCCTGAAACTGCAATAAAAGTTCAAAACTCGCTGTGCAATGTGTAGGCATTGCCATTGTGTGTTGTATTTGCCCTTCAGTTGAGGACAAGGGATGCCCTATATGGAACTGAATAAAAGTAATCACCACTATTAACACTGGAGCTTAAAAGGCTGAATGAATCAATACTCCTTTTTAGTAGACATATCATTTAACACTAAGGCATTCATGACCTTTGCTCTCCACTGAAAGAGGTCAGAGGATAACCAGCATGAGATAAATGCAGCACTAATCCCCTGTGTTGCTATTGTCTCTGACAACAACATATCACTTTACACCGTGCTTCAACATTTTATATATTACAGTCTGCTAAGTCCTTTGTTAGAGGAAGCTGTATATGAGATAAATGACCTATGATTTAACCATATTGCCCTACCCTCATGATTCAGGAAAGACTGTGCTCTTTAGTGGGAAATTATAAAAGCATGCTCTTTTGTTCATACTGCTCTGTAGTAATGACCTATACATTGAAATGTTGACAGTAACCATATACTTTTTGAGATAAATAAATATCAGGGTTGCATCTGGTGACCCAAGGACCCAGCGTCAGCTAATTAGACATTGTTATTGGTGGCAGAAACATCATTTACATCCACAGATGAACATTAATAGACACTCTGTGCAATAAACATCACATTTTCTCTCATTTTCTGCTATTTTTATGTAATTTCAAACATCTTGCAAGACATAAGACATTTGAAAGGTGTTAATGATTTGTTGTGTAGCATTGATTGATTGACCAGCCGAGGAGCACAGAGTATTCTGCATTGCTGTGGAGAAGCAAAGTAAGTTTTTTCTCATGTTGGCATCGTTGGATGTTGACTTACGTACACTGAGCGTATAGGGAAAGCTGACCTTACCGACTCTGCCATTTTGTGAAGGTCAGGGCTTTAACTCCTGGGCAGAGACAGCCAAAGTCATCAGTATAGCTATGGGACTGAACAAATCCCAGATCAGACATTGCACACCTAGGGTCCTATCTTCATACAGGCGCACTGCACAAAGCGCGACCACTCACTGGAGCAGTGAAATTTTGGTGAGGTGCAGTGATGGTTTCTCCTCACCTGGGCGCCCGCCGGTGCCTGCCTACTTGGACCAGGTCAGAGGCACCTGGGTTGTGTATGCTTGTCTGTTTCGCTCTGACATTAATTTTTTCAAGATGGAAAAAATATTTCAGCACATTGTTTATGCATTCTAACACATATGTAGCACTGTGTGATCATATGAACAAAACCGCAGTGTGTCATGGCGGATAAAGAATAATGAAATCATGCTGATAGAAATTTGTCCTTAACCAAGGAACTCGGTATAAAATTGATTTGGAAAGTTGGAGACACATAGATGGTAAAGAAATTTGGAATTTTTTTAGTTGCATATCCAACAATTCCACATACTCTAATATAGTACGTTTTTGAACATGATGAACGTAAATTGCCTAATTTAGATCTATCCCTCTCTCAGGCCTTCTTGTTCACTCGGCGATCAGCTCTCACCAAAATGGCACAGCACTGTTGTGAGGTGCACACTCCCCAGAAAAGGAAGGGCAAGAGGACAACTGATTAGTCAATACCCAGCCTCTAACACACCCACTGATGACATATTCATCTCAATCCCACCCCTTTCCCAAATGCACGAGGTGCACCCTATTATGAAAATACCAAATGCATACTGTCACATGCCCTGCACACTGTGCACTGGGTATTTACCTCCTCTTTGCACACACTGCTCCAATGTGCATGAAAATAAGGCCCTTAATGTTGCCATAGACACAACACACTCACCAACAAACTTATGTACTGAGTATAAATTCCCAGAGCTATATATATTAGTTACTTTTCAAGAGAAGCATGCATGCCATTAATCTGCAGTTAGTCAGATTTGAAGTGCTGCCTAAATGGCTTGGTATTACATTGACTCAATCAGTACATAAATATAATCCTATAATATAATCTATACAGTACAACTGCACTTAAACATAAAGGCAAAACTCTATGATTACAACTATTAATGAAATACTTTATCGATCGATGTACGGAAATCTCTCCCTCTCCACAGGGAGCTCAGAGCACAGGGTCAGCTACAGAACAGCGCCCCTGGAGCTGCTAGGGATTAAGTGTCTTAGACAAGGACACTTAAGCAGGGTGGATGTTTGCCAACACAGAAGCTTAAACCCAGGTCCTGTGGTTGAGGGGTAGTCTCTCTTCTCACTAAGTCACCATACTAAAAAAAAATCGACTCATCTCAATTCATGGGGTCTCCAGAAAAGACAAATGATGGACAGGAAAATGTCATATGTGTGTTGATTTTTTAAAATAAGGCTGTATTTCTATATGGGCAGAAAATCTGTGTGAACTATAAAAACATAGAATCCAAGTCTCAGTTATCATCAGTAATGGCTACCACTGTATTATACCACTTTTTTGGTCGACTACCTTCAACATATGCTGGAAATAATGCCCTTTGAAATAGATACCAAAGTAATCCTGTCTGCTACTGCTGCTCAAGAATAATGGATTTTGACTTAATACTGTGAATCTGACCCCATGTTTGAGGACAGCAAATGACCTTTTCTGGGCTAAATGCAAGACATAATGTCATCCCTTATATTAAAACAATCCTTAAGTAATGGTTTGTTATGTCACATTACACTATAAATCAACTTGCAGAGCTCTAGCCTATCTTAGCCTTAGTCCCATGTCTGAGAACATTTGTTTAACCTCTGTTTTACCAGGACAGTAGGATTGTAGTATGTGACAACACACTGAAATACACACTGAGAAAAAAAAGCAGAGAAATATGGCAGACAAAATAGTGAATGATTGTTGTGACACCATCCCTATAAAGCATGGCCAACATCAACCAGTCAAAGTTGATATGTTATACTAGCATCACAGATATAATAACAATCTATTCCTCAGGCAGTGTTCTGGTCTATACTTCATGATGACTATTTTATAATGCTGGCTATTATCTAAGGTAGCTATATGGAGCAACAATTTTATTTTGATTCTATCCCGGGACATCTGCTCTGCTATTAAATGTAATAAATCAGTAAAGGCTGTGTAGCAATGATAATGATGTTCTATAAAAACAAGCTGTACTGCTCTTTATAAAATTGTCTATCTGATAAAGCACAGTGACCCTCCGATTGCAATCCAAGGATTCCCCTCTGGAAGTTAAAAATCTGTAAAACTCTTGGTTTTGCAGCTGTTTTATAAGACATGCCTGTATGAAGGCTGGAGAAGTTATTTATTGCAGTCTTTATAATTCCATTCCATAATTCTAATTTCTAATCTCTCTCTCTCTCTCTCTCTCTCTCTCTCTCTCTCTCTCCCTCGCTCTCTCGCTCGCTCGCTCTCACTCACTTGCTCTCTGTACTACTTCCCATCCCATAACCCCTGCAAAATGCACTGGATGAAGGCTGCCATGACAGCAAATAGGAAGAGATAATCTGGGCAGGGATTATTATGAGATTAGTTGTGGGTATGCACTGTATTGGTGAATTCATGGTTGAGACATAGTCGAATGGGGGAGTAGCAGAACTGATGCAGGGATGGTGGGAAGATAAAGAGACAGGTGGGCAGATCTGCAGTCAAACACAGCCTGACAATCTGACAGGCAGACAGACAGAAAAAAAACAAGCTTACAGCTGGGCAGACAACAGTCAGACAGACTACGCTGAAGAAATAGGTTGAGAGGCTGTCAGGTTTTGCAGATCCAAATGATGGTTGGTCATCAGTAATGTGGTCTATGACCCATAAAGTGCTTTAAGGTTTATGAATCAGTAGCTACTACCACTACTCAAGTGGCAACTAAAAACCTTGATGACTATTTATTTAGCTTTCTTCCATTTATAAAGCTTATCATTTTGGATATTAGGATGCATATATTTAGAATCGCTGATGAGCTAAATCCATCACTGGTGTTTTTTTTTTTTTTTTTTTTTGGTCTGTTTTCTTTCCAGTTTATAAAGTCCTCTGGGTTTTCCATTAATATCAACCTGTGGTGGCCCAACAAAGTTTAAGTTCTACTGCCAAGGTTTCACATTGCTGTGAAAAATATAGCAGTTCCCCAAAAATATGCTCACATGCGGCACATTGCAACAATTTCAGCACAGCCCCCACACAACACAAAGTGGAAAAGTGAAAATAAAACTAGAAAACTTCTCCAAACCCTTATGCCTTACTAAAAGTGTTTATGAACAGTAATTTAATGATTTTAAAATCATGACAGCCCCTGCCATACAGCAGCATTTGCTTATTAATTGAGTGATGGCGGAGGTCAATAGGGAAATTATGACATACTGCTCAAAGTTAACACTTATGAATATGCATTACACAAACAGTGAATAGTCTTTATAAGCCATCATACTGTACACAAGGTTTGGCTTTACTGTGATTCTGGGAACTTGTGTGGTGTCAGCAGTGGTCAGTGCCAGTGCATCATACTTTGCTGTCCATCCAAAAACATCCACCACAGAGAGCAAATTCTTGAGTATTACTAATTATTACTTGAGTCTTTAAAGCCTTTAAACAGCTATAATAACACTGAAAAGGTGCCCTGAAACACCGGCTCACTTGCACATGCATTTTTCCTTCCCTTTTCTCTTTTTCTTTGATGTATGACTGAGAACGGTTTGACTGGTCCCACCATGAAAGAATCCTGGCCCCTGGTCACCAAGGGAAAATGATTTCAAGAAAAAAAATGACTGTTGTAAAAGCTGTTGTCTTGTCTTCAATTTCAGAAAGACCTTCAACTTGACAGCGCTGGTGAATTTCACACTGCGTTCCTCTGTGACAAAGATGAAAAGAAAGTTTTGTTTTAAAAAAAAAATGTTCAGCAATTTCTTTTCACCATGTTCTTTTGCACCAACTGCTAAATTGCTGGTTCCAGCTTGGAACTGGTTAAAACTGTGTGTGTGTGTGTGTGTGTGTGTGTGTGTGTGTGCTTGGAGAGGGCAGCAAAGCAGGCCTTCGGACTGGACTAAAATGAATGCAGCATATTTATCCCACTGACATGTTTTAAAGATTTTGTGTTGGCTTTTGACAGTTCTGTAAAATGCTTGCCTGGTCACTAGACTGAGAAAGATGGAGAAAGAAAGAGACAGAGAGAGAAACACTGAAGAATCATTGTTGTAAAGCTACCGCTGAATTTGAAGACACTGCATTAGGATAAATTTCCATTGATCTTCTCTGATTTGTTGCTTTCCAACTGTGGTGGACAAAGAAACTGCATTACTTGAGTCACTTCTTCTTTAAAAATACTTAAGTATTCAATATTACATTTTCTTTTTAATTTCAGTGCATTGCTGTATTGTTTTCATTATGCATTAGAGACCCTCTTAACTCTGTGAAACCACCTAATGAAATCACTTACTTGCCTGTAGAACCACTTTGCCACACAAATGCTCTTATCATCACCACAATAGTCATTTGCATTTTGCTAACAAAATGGAACGGATGTGTTTTACTTTGAAAGACGATATCTTGATTGCACTTGTTTAACAGAGCTGGATGATCAAACCCAATTGAGAGCTGGTACTGTGATTTGTTTTTCTCCTGTGATGAACACAGCATGGCGCCAATCACATTTGAGAAAAGAAAAAAAAAATCAACAACTGACTTGAAAGCTCTGCTTAAAAGTAACAAGCACAACAAAAACAACCTTCAGTACAATTTGATTCTTAGAAATGTGGTGGATTAAAGGCATAAGTTTCCAAAAAATAAAACAAAAAACAAAAGCTCAAGTAAAGTACAGATTCTTGAAAAATCTACTTAAGTACAAATACTCAAGTAAATGTAGTTTGTTACTGGCCATTACTGCTTTGCTATCATTGTGAATATGTGGTAAAAACACACACAAGGCCACACACACACGCACACACACATACACGTTTATCTTACCAACAGGGGACTATCAGCCCAGACTGACCAAGAGGGGACCTCTATTTCTGGTCATTTTAATAAAACAAAAATAGAATAGAAAATTTTCTTTTAAGGTCTTTTACCATAATGTTACTTCAAATGTGACTTTTAATTTTTTTTAAAGAAATTGCCAAGAGGGGACCTGGATCCTTGAGTGAGGTGTACCTATCTAACAGGGGACCTCCATATAAGGCAGTGGAGCTGTCTGTACCCATTCACACTCCTAATGAGAGCTCGTTTACCACAAAGACTTTCTTGGTTTCTTTCAAGAATGGGTGATTTAACTTAAATGTTATCATTATTTAAACATTTCTCTGTGAGAAAAATCTAACAAAAATAACCAGCAAGGGAGCAAGGGAGTAATAAGTACTTAAAAAGAAAGAAAGAAAGAAAAAGAAAGAAAGAAAGAAAGAAAGAAAGAAAGAAAGAAAGAAAGAAAGAAAGAAAGAAAGAAAAACAACCAGAATGAAATTAGATTAAAATTTAAATTATTTCATTTTTGACTAACTGCTAAAAAAACAATTTATTATCAGACTTTGACTAGACTTCTAAAACTGTGATGACAGAAGTTCCCTGTTGGCTGGTAAATACTGACAGGAGTCCCCTCTTAGATAGCATGCAGCGACCTTCACACTCCAGCATGGATGACAAGAAAAAATAAGCAAAATGAGTAAGTAAAATTACAATCTTAACTAGATAATTGTTGTTCAAATATGATTTGTTATGTTTTTTGAGGCACATTACAGAAAAAAAGGTACTTCTACTGTTTGGAATGACAGAGGTCCCCTGTTGGCTGGGAAACACTGACAGGAGTTCCCTCTTGGATAGCATGGAGCGACAGCCACACTCCAACATGAGTTAGGAAAAAATAAATAAGTAACATGGGTAATTCTTAAGACAAAATAATCTAAACTAAACATAATCCAATCTGTGGTGTTATTCTTCAGCAAAGTTGCACCAGTAATGTTGTCATTGTTGCTTTTTTGAAATGTGGGATGTATTGTGAAAACCACCTATCATGACTTACAGTATGTAAGTATAAAGAAACTAAAATCCTTTAGTACCTAATTTGGATATCGATATTAAGGGTTTGACAGAGAACAACAATTTTACATGGAATGAGAAGGGTTGCCTGTTAGGGAAATAAACTGTTTGGCCCTTTAACTTACTACCTAATAGAGACACACAATACATAAACACTATTTTGCCACAGAGCGTTTAGAGGATATGCCATTGTTTGAAAATAGAAATACAGGTAAATCTCTTTTTGCATATGATAATCACAGTTTTCTCAACTTGAGAAAACTGTGATTGGGTTTAAGTCAGAACTCAGGATTTCCAACTTCCAGTAAATTCCCACTAAATAATTACTGAGTCCCCTCTTTGCCTGAACAAAATGACACAGGTGCCCTGTTGAATGGTATGGAGCGACGCTCACACTCCTGCATGTATGTAATTAGGACAGAAAAAGATATTATCATTGGCAGTAAGCTGTCACAAAGTTGAACAAAAAACAGCATTGTTACTGTTTGATATGTTTTTGGTTTTCTAAAGATAGTTTTCCCTGCTCTGTAGAGGGTGATAAATATTTTGCCACAGAGCTTTTAGAGGATATGCCATTGTTTGCAAATAGAAATACAAGTAAATCTGTTTTTGCATATGATTAAAAAAAAAAAAAAAGTCAAAGTCAAACATTTTAGTGTAATAAATTCAGTAGTTTTTAACAACAGTTAAGTATTCAGTACTGATACATTTTCAAACCATAAACATTAAACTGATATTGTCATGCCTGCCTGTTAGGGAAATAAACTGTTTGGCCCTTTAGCTTACTACCTAATACAGACACCGAATACATAAACACTGCAACACTGCTAAGAGAAGCACATTAAAACATTGAACATTTGGTTTTAAGTCAGAACTCAGGATTTCCAACTTCCAGTAAATTCCCAGTAAATAATTACTGAGTCCCCTCTTTGCCTGAACAAAATGACACAGGTGCCCTGTTGGATGGTATGGAGCGATGCTCACACTCCTGCATGTATGTAATTAGGACAGAAAAAGATGTGATCATTGGCAGTAAGCTGTCACAAAGTTGAACAGAAAGGTAATAGAGGATTTTAAAGATTTTGCCAGAGCCTTTAGTATCACAGAGTATCAGTATCAGTAACACAGAGCTCCAATATTTTCATTTCTATCAGCTCCTCAGATTAAAACTCTAAGCAAGTGGTACATCTGTTATAAAATCAGAGTATGCGTGATATTACATTATCTGCTAATTCAAAGTCAAACATTTTAGTGTAATAAATTCAGTAGTGTTTAACAACAGTTAAGTATTCAGTACTGATTTTCAAACCATAAACATTAAACTAATATTGTCATGCCTGCCTGTTAGGGAAATAAACTGTTTGGCCCTTTAACTTACTACATAATACAGACACAGAATACATAAACACTGCAACACTGCTAAGAGAAGCAAGATTAGTGGGTTAACAGTTGTTAACAGTTGTCAATATTATATTACCAAAACATGTCAGTAACCCTTACTGACTACTAGACTAAAGTACTAGGCTATAAGGGACCATACCCAGACTTATTTTGAGCCTCAGTCTTATTTTTAATGTTTGGATTTTTAAAAAATATCTATCTATCGATATATATATATATATATATATATATATATCGATAGATATATATATATATATAGATAGATATATATATACATACAGTACAGGCCAAAAGTACAGGCCAAAAGTTTGGACACACCTTCTCATTCAATGCGTTTTCTTTATTTTCATGACTATTTACATTGTAGATTCTCACTGAAGGCATCAAAACTATGAATGAACACATGTGGAGTTATGTACTTAACAAAAAAAGGTGAAATAACTGAAAACATGTTTTATATTCTAGTTTCTTCAAAATAGCCACCCTTTGCTCTGATTACTGCTTTGCACACTCTTGGCATTCTCTCCATGAGCTTCAAGAGGTAGTCACCTGAAATGGTTTTCCAACAGTCTTGAAGGAGTTCCCAGAGGTGTTTAGCACTTGTTGGCCCCTTTGCCTTCACTCTGCAGTCCAGCTCACCCCAAACCATCTGGATTGGGTTCAGGTCCGGTGACTGTGGAGACCAGGTCATCTGCCGCAGCACTCCATCACTCTCCTTCTTGGTCAAATAGCCCTTACACAGCCTGGAGGTGTGTTTGGGGTCATTGTCCTGTTGAAAAATAAATGATCGTCCAACTAAACGCCAACCAGATGGGATGGCATGTCGCTGCAGGATGCTGTGGTAGCCATGCTGGTTCAGTGTGCCTTCAATTTTGAATAAATCCCCAACAGTGTCACCAGCAAAACACCCCCACACCATCACACCTCCTCCTCCATGCTTCACAGTGGGAACCAGGCATGTGGAATCCATCCGTTCACCTTTTCTGCGTCTCATAAAGACACGGCGGTTGGAACCAAAGATCTCAAATTTGGACTCATCAGACCAAAGCACAGATTTCCACTGGTCTAATGTCCATTCCTTGTGTTTCTTGGCCCAAACAAATCTCTTCTGCTTGTTGCCTCTCCTTAGCAGTGGTTTCCTAGCAGCTATTTGACCATGAAGGCCTGATTGGCGCAGTCTCCTCTTAACAGTTGTTCTAGAGATGTGTCTGCTGCTAGAACTCTGTGTGGCATTTATCTGGTCTCTGATCTGACCTGCTGTTAACTTGCGATTTCTGAGGCTGGTGACTCGGATGAACTTGTCCTCAGAAGCAGAGGTGACTCTTGGTCTTCCTTTCCTGGGTCGGTCCTCATGTGTGCCAGTTTCGTTGTAGCGCTTGATGGTTTTTGCGACTCCACCTGGGGACACATTTAAAGTTTTTGCAATTTTCCGGACTGACTGACCTTCATTTCTTAAAGTAATGATGGCCACTCGTTTTTCTTTAGTTAGCTGATTGGTTCTTGCCATAATATGAATTTTAATAGTTGTCCAATAGGGCTGTCAGCTTTGTAGTAACCTGACTTCTGCACAACACAACTGATGGTCCCAACCCCACTGATAAAGCAAGAAATTCCACTAATTAACCCTGATAAGGCACACCTGTGAAGTGAAAACCATTTCAGGTGACTACCTCTTGAAGCTCATGGAGAGAATGCCAAGAGTGTGCAAAGCAGTAATCAGAGCAAAGGGTGGCTATTTTGAAGAAACTAGAATATAAAACATGTTTTCAGTTATTTCACCTTTTTTTGTTAAGTACATAACTCCACGTGTTCATTCATAGTTTTGATGCCTTCAGTGAGAATCTACGATGTAAATAGTCATGAAAATAAAGAAAACGCATTGAATGAGAAGGTGTGTCCAAACTTTTGGCCTGTACTATATATATATATATATATATATATATATATATATATATATATAAACATTTTAGTTAAATAAAAGTAAAAAACTACCTT
Organism: Myripristis murdjan; assembly: GCF_902150065.1. Lineage (NCBI taxonomy): Eukaryota > Metazoa > Chordata > Actinopteri > Holocentriformes > Holocentridae > Myripristis > Myripristis murdjan. The sequence goes on from NC_043992.1 coordinate 25,502,963, forward strand.
TAAATTAAGAAAACTGAAATAATATTGTGTGCTTACAAAATAATCTGAACGAACAAACCAAAAAAGAAAAAAACAAAATGTCTTTAGTTCTATATTTTGCCAATTTGGTCAAATTTGTCCACACAAAAACCATGAGGAGGAATTGGTATTTGTGTTTATTGAGACTAGGATGTCAACATGACTGTGAGGCAGTTGCCTTCACAAAGTGTTATTTGTACTGTAATACCTATTCTAAACTTCCTCAATCTTGCCCCTGACAAATACCCCTATATTACAGTATAATAAAAAGTAAATAAATAAAACTAATACTTAAACTACTAAAAAGTAAATTGAAACTTAAGGGCTTTTAGAGCTTGAAATATTGAGGAGGCGGGGACAATCCAAGGGGACATAAAAGTAAAGATCAGTGATATTGTTTATTGTTTTTGGGGGGTTTTACACACTGAATGTAGCTGTTGACTGACGAACAATATTTGTGACAGTGGAGATAGTGGAAACCTACAAATAGTTGGACAGTGTGATTGATAACAAGCTGAAATTTAATTTGAACGCAGAAATTATTTGCAAAAAAGGCCAGCAATGTCTCTACTGCCTCCGCAAGATGGCAAAATTCAATGTAGATAAGACTCTTGTTAGCTCACGATTCTTTTGTTGAAAGCCCAAGAACAGACCGGAGTCAGTCTTCAATTTTCTGATGCAATATTTATTATGGTCACATATAAAGCAAGGCAGCGCTGGTCTCAGTGTGACAGAGCTCCCGCAGGATCTCAGTCAGAAAGAGCCCCGATATCAGGAAATGATACACATTTATGTTCTTGGGCTTGGGCCTGCCCCGTACATAGGTTGGACTTAAACGCAACCGAGAATAATTGGCCAGTTACCCGGACATGGACAGGCCAACCACTGTCCATGCCTTGTTTCTGGAATGTGCTATGCTATGTGTGTGAATGTTGACTGGGCGTGTATCTCATGCAACAGACCTAAATAACAAGATAGAGAAAGTACATCTAGCTTTTGCTTTGTCTGTCCTCTGCTTAGCAGTCAAGCTGTCCTGAACTATGTAATACATTGGATAATGCATGAAACATTGAACTATAAGGCCAATTGTAACACTCTGATGCGTATATTTTATAAATTCTATATCAAGTCTATCATGACATTCTCTATGATCTGCTGGTATGGCAATCTTAGTGCTGATGACAAAACTGCACTTTCCAAAATCGTGAAAGCCAGTGGCAAAATCATAGGTGCTCCACAAAGCAGCTGATCCGACCTGTACGACAGACACATTTTGAAAAAAGCTAACTCCATAGTATACACCCCCTCCATTCTGAGTTTCAGTTACTGCCTTCTGGTTCACATTTAAGGTTTCCCTCAGCGAGGAGCAACAGATATAAGTACTCATTTGTCCCCAGTGCTATCTATCTCCTTAACTCAGGCCAGGGGAAGTGATAGGTAGGCAGTTGGGCTCATGGTAGTGATGTTGCTTTTTTATGCTGTTTTACGGTGGCAGTGCTCTTCTGTGAACCCGTGAAGTGAAATTTTACTGATTGTGATGTTTTTAGTGGTGTATTTTTTTATCCTACTGGAGAAAAAAATTTACTTAATTTATTTGTTTATTTATTTATTAGTTATTGTTGCCTCAGTATTTTCATTTGTTGACAAGGCGCTGTTACAGTTGAGGGTCTGTTCGCCTGTTTGCAGCTGCTACATTCAGTGCCCTATCACCTTCATAACCGCTTCTATTATGTATTATGTCGTTTGTTCTTATGACCTGTCTTTTGTTTTGTCTTTATGACTTGCTGCAATACCAATTGCCTACTCGGGACAATAATAAAGATCTATCTATCTATCTATCTATCTATCTATCTATCTATCTATCTATCTATCTATCTATCTATCTATCTAAATTGACCTGTAGGTACAATTGCGTTACTATAGGTTTTAGTTTGTGTTGTAAAATGTGTGTGCAGCACAGAAACTAAAAGCAATTTTACAAAATTTTGTTTACATTTGGAACTTGGAAAATTAGCCAATAAATAGTAAAACATGTAAGTTGCCATTAAGACCTTTAATAAATAAATAGAAACCAATGTTTGGCATATTGTTAGAAATGGCCTCCCAAGCTTTTCATTCAAGATGTTTGTTCATTTGTTCATTTGAGAGTAAAATAACTGCCACCAGTGCTATATCTTAGGGCAGAGTGATACTAAATCTAGTTAGGTACAGTGGTGGAAAAAAGTTTTGAGACACCCCATGCATCTGTCAAATATTGCATTAAGAATCACTCTTAGGTCTTCAAGTGCAATTTCTTTTAGTACAGTCACAGCCAAAATACTAAATACATCCTAAAAAAGCCATTAAAAACTTCAAATTGATTGGTTCCATAAAAATACATAAGAAATTTTGAGTATTGGGTCATTTTGGTACCAGTGATGAAGGTCCTTCTTTTTATTAAAAGACACAATTTTTGTTGCCAAGCTTTGTGTCTATATAAAGCCAGCACATTTGAAAGTTCTTCAGACACAAAAATGGCTAAAACAAAGAACCTAACGCAGGAAACACGCCTGAAGATAAAGATTCTCAGCCAGGAAAGGTACAGCTGCCGCCAGATAGCCAGGAAGTGCAGATGCAGTCCTTCAGCAGTTGGATCCACTCTGCAGAAATACAGACGAACCAACAGCTTGGAAGACAAACCAACATCTGGCCGTCCAAGGGTTTCTTCAGCAAGAAATGACCACATCCTGATCCGCATGTGCAGGCAAAACCGCTGAATGACATCACAGGAGCTTCAGCAGCAGTGGTCAAACCAAACTGGTGTCCAGTGTTCCACCCGCACTGTACGTGGCCGACTTTTAGATCATGGTTTAAGGTCCTACAAGGCTATCAAGAAGCCCCTGATCAATGAGAGACAGAGGTCAGCCCGGCGTCGTCGGGCCCAGGCACACAAGAATAAACATAAAATATAAACAAAAAAAATAAAAAATAAAATAAACAAAAAAATATAATTTGTATTTGTTTGTATCTGTCTAATGCAGTCACACCTTTTGAAACACCAAAAAGATTTTTCCACAAATATTTCATGATAATATTTGAGATTGTGTAAAATTTTAAGGGTGTCCGAAAACTTTTTTCCACCACTGTATGTCTATGTCACTATTATTCAAAACAAACAGGAAGGCTTTTTTGTTTGTTTGTTTGTTTTATTTTTTTCATATGCAAGCCATTGTTCACAATATCTCTGCCTCTAGAAAACAGCATATATCTTGTTTGTACTTTTTTAGGTACATAATTTTTAGTTTCAAATTTCTGCCCCCAACCACTAACAATTCCAATGCTCCCCTCCCCCTCGTTACAGCCCCCATTCTCCAGTGAGACTCATTTTCACACTTCCTCTGGCTCTCAGACAAACCCTCTCCAACCTGACGACTTCAGCCCTCCCCCGCCCCTACCTGTAACCTGTACGGCAGGGTTTGTGAACCTTTACAACCTGAGGGCTGCTTTCTTTCCTCAGACATAACCCATCGCCTTTAAGTTGACCTTTAAGTACAATTGTGTTACTATAGGTTTTAGTTTGTGTTGTAAAATGTTCCAAGTGTGTGCAGCATGGACACGAAAAGCAGTTTTCCAAAACTGAGTGTTTACATTTAGAACTTCAAGCATTACCCAGTTACTAGCAACACATGTAAGTTGCCATTAAGGGCTTTAATAAATAAATAGAAACCAATGTTTGCCACGAGTAAAATAACTGTCACTGGTGGTACATCTTAGGGCAGAGTGATACTGAATCTAGTTAGGTATGTCTATGTCACTATTATTCAAAACAGACAGGAGGGCTTTTTTGTTTATTTTTTTTTAATATGCAAGCCATTGTCCACAATATCTCTGCCTCTAGAAAACAGCATATATCTTGTTTGCATTTTTTAGCTGTAAAATTTTTAGTTTCAAATAAAAATAGGCATTCTGCAATTTGTCAAAAGCTTGTTGTAGGCCTTCAGTGGGTGAATGTACAGTATTAGCAAAGCAGTACAAGCCAGGGCCCAATCTTTAACCTTGTGGAACCCCCTTTGACAGTGTTAAAAATACAGAACAATCATTTCCTAAAGTTACACTTTGCTGTCTATGAGAAAGATCATCCCGAAAATTTTTTAGGACTTATAATCAAAAGCAATATCACATAGCCTCTCTAGGAGCATAGCATGATCAACGTTATCAAATGCTTTTGTCAAACTGACAAACAGGGCAGCACAATATTTCCCTTTGTCAGCAGCAGATGCGGTAGCATTTATAACCAAAGTGTTAGCAAAGACAGTACTACAGTGGTGTGAAAAAGTGTTTGCCCCCTCCCCGATTTCTTATTTTTTTGCATGTTTGTCACACTTAAATGTTTCAGATCGTCAAACAAATTTAAATATAAGACAAAGATAACACAAGTAAACACAAAATGCTGTTTTTAAATGAAGGTTTTTATTATTAAGGGGAAAAAAAATCCAAACCTACATGGCCCTGTGTGAAAAAGTGTTTGCCCCCCTGTTAAAACATAACTTCACTGTGGTTTATCACAGCTGAGTTCAATTTCTCTAGCCACAACGGGGCCTGATTACTGCGATACCTGTTCTCAATCCAGAAATCACTTAAATAGGACCTCTCTGACAAAGTGAAGTAGACCAAAAGATCCTCAAAAGCTAGACACCATGCTGAGATCCAAAGAAATTCAGGAACAAATGGGAAAGAAAGTTATTGAGATCTATCAGTCTGGAAAAGGTTACAAAGCCATTGCTAAAGCTTTGGCACTCTAGTGAACCACAGTGATAGCCATTATCCACAAATGGCGAAAACATGGAACAGTGGTGAACCTTCCCAGGAGTGGCCAGCCGACCAAAATTACCCTAAGAGTGCAGCTACGACTCATCCAAGAGGTCACAAAAGAAGCCAGAACAACATCTAAAGAACTGCAGGCCTCACTTGCCTCAGTGAAGGTCAGTGTCCATGATTCAACAATAAGAACGAGACTGGGCAAAAATGGCATCCATGGGAGAGTTCCAAGGCGAAAACCACTGCTGAGCAAAAAGAACATAAAGGCTTGTCTCAGTTTTGCCAGAAAACATCTTGATGATCCCCCAGACTTTTGGGAAAATATTCTGTGGACTGACGAGACAAAGGTTGAACTTTTTGGAAGGTGTGCATCCTGTTACATCTGGCATAAAAAAAACACAGCATTTCATGAAAATAACATCATACCAACAGTCAAACATGGTGGTGGTAGTGTGATGGTCTGGGGCTGCTTTGCTGCTTCAGGACCTGGACGACTTGCCATAATTGATGGAACCATGAATTCTGCTCTCTACCAGAAAATCCTAAAGGACAATGTCCAGCCATCAGTTTATGACCTCAAACTCAAGCGCACTTGGGTTATGCAGCAGGACAATGATCCAAAACACACCAGCAAGTCCACCTCTGAATGGCTGAAGAAAAACAAAATGAAGACTTTGGAGTGGCCTAGTCAAAGTCCTGACCTAAATCCTATTGAGATGCTGTGGCATGACCTTCAAAAGGCGGTTCATGTTTGAAAACCCTCCAATGTAGCTGAATTACAACAATTCTGCAAAGATGAGTGGGCCAAAATTCCTGCACAGCACTGTAAGAGACTCATTACAAGTTATCGCAAACACTTGATTGCAGTTGTTGCTGCTAAGGGTGGCCCAACCACTTATTAGGTTTAGGGGGCAAACACTTTTTCACACAGGGCCATGTAGGTGTGGATTTTATTTCCGCCTTAATAATAAAAACCTTCATTTAAAAACTGCATTTTGTGTTTACTTGTGTTATCTTTGTCTTATATTTAAATTTGTTTGACGATCTGAAACATTTAAGTGTGACAAACATGCAAAAAAATAAGAAATCAGGGAGGGGGCAAACACTTTTTCACACCACTGTATGTTTAGTTCTAAAACCAGATTGGTGTGGGCTTAAACCCAGACTTTCTTGAGAGGAATGATTTGAGTTGATTGTTAATGTATATAGCCACACCACCGCCTCTTCTGACTCTTTCTGTTCTGTACAAGTTATAGTTATGTAAAGAAACTTCAGAAATATGTATGCTCTGTTTAAGACAACTTTCTGTCAGAATATGGCGATAGATTGCTGCAGTTATGTCTATTGTTTATAATTATTAGAATTGTGTTTGCAGGTGTTGGATTTTTATGACAGGACAAATTATGAATAGAATATGGATTCACTGACAAATAGATAGTGGTGTCAGATAGTGTTGATTAATATGTTCTTTAAAAAAAAAATGACAAGATGCCTATCAGCCCCTTGACTCATCTGTTTTCTGCCCCCAACCACTAACAACTCCAATGGCCCCTCCCCTTCATTACAGCCCCCATTCCCCAGTGAGACTCATTTTCACACTTCCTCTGGCTCTCAAACAAACCCTCTCCAACCTGACGACTTTACCCCTCCCCCTCCCCCGCCCCTACCTGTAACCTGTACCGCAGAGTTTCTCAACCTTTACAACCTGAGGGCTGACCTTTAAGTACAATTGGGTTACTATAGGTTTTAGTTTGTGTTGTAAAATGTGTGCAGCATGGACACAAAAAGCAGTTTTCCAAAATTTTGTGTTTACATTTAGAACTTTAAGCATTACCCATTTACTAGCAACACATGTAAGTTGCCGTTAAGGGCTTTAATAAATAAATAGAAACCAATGTTTGCCACATCTTACTGTTAGAAATGGCCTCCCAAGGTTAATATGTTCTTTTAAAAAAATGAAGATGGCCCCTGCCCATCAGCCCTTTGACTCATCTGTTTTCTACCCCCAACCACTAACAACTCCAATACTCCCATCCCCCTCATTACAGCTCCTATTCTGGCTCCTAAACAAACCTTCTCCCCGTCCCCTTACCCTACGCAAATTATGTCTAGTTTAGACTTCCTGAGACATGGGTAAGAAAGTGCCCAATCCACAACAATAGCTTTATGCATCATGTCTGACATGTTCTGATGCACTATTCCAAGAAAATTCACTTTCAAAAACACCAAAGGCAATGGATCAGATAGCCCATGGTGGTAACCCTCAACAAGAAGTTTCAATCAAAGTGAAAATGTCCTCAAACACTACACATCAGCGAATATATGACAAGAAGAATTACTGCTTCTACTGCGAGAAGCCTTTTGTGAAAATTACGAGACACCTCAAGCAAAAGCATTCTAACATAGCTGAAGTGGCTCTGGCACTTGCGCACAAACAAGGATCAGCCATGCGCAATCTTTTTTTGAGCAAAGTAAGGAACAAGGGAAATTACTACCATAATTGTTCAGTACTGTCCTCTGGGAAAGGACAAATCATCCCCAAAAGGCAAGCAACCTACCCGTCAACAGCAACAGACTATCTGCCTTGCAAGTTTTGCTTTGCCGTGTACATAAAAACAGACCGCTGGAGATATCATAAGCGCTGCAAGCTGCAGGTAAAAGAGGATGGGCCACTGAAAAGGAAAATTCAGGCCAGACCCTCTCTCTCTCTCAACCCAACCAGTCAAGGCAGATGGCCGCCCACCCAGAGCATGGTTCTGCTCGAGGTTTGTCCATGTTAAAATGGAGTTTTTCTTCGCCACTGTCACCAAGTGCTTGCTCATGGGGGAATGCTGGGTCCCTGTAAATAACATTGTAAAATTATTAATACTGGGAGCTCGCATCATGGAGCATCGGTGTAAGGGTCACAACGTTGGTAGCTCATGTAAACGGAGCATCAAGGCTGGGGTTGTGCGAAGCTTACAGGGGTTGTGCGAAAATTGTAACTATGCGGACCCCACGTAGCCCCCAACTCAGGCCCCCCACTGAGAACAAGAGCTATGATTGGTCCGCCAAACTACATCATTTCCAGAGTCACGTCCTGTTGTTGTGCCGGCAGTGTCATTTTTAAAAGAACTGCTGCTGTGATCGCAGAAGAAGTCTTCTTCTTCTTCTTCTTCTTCTTCTTCTGTTGCTATTTCTGCGTTTTCTCCAATCGATATACTCCATGATATTTAAGTCTTTCATTAGCTGAAGGCAGACTGCAGACTCCTGGCTCTTGCTGCAATTCACCATGTCGTTTTCCCCGCTTACAGTAACCATAGCAACAAAGACGACCCAGGATTCATTGTGAATCGAGCATGCACAGATGTAACTGAATATTCCGGTACAGGGCATTTTCAGATTAAGGTGTTTACATGGCACAATATTCCGGATGGAACAGGCACATGCCAGGGGTCTTATTCGAATAATACAGGAGTATGGTGTGCATGTACACGTATTCAGTGTAAAGGTCGCAGCAGTGGCTGTTCATGTAACGGCACATCACTGTGCCATAACATTGAAACAATTTTGATAACTTGATTATAACTTGCTAGAGCCAGTGATATATTTATTAGTTCTATATGTTTGTTATTTTTTTGTACTGCTTTCTATTTGTTAACAATATAGCTATACAAAACAAAGCTCTTATCTTGTGCATAAAGATAAATATATTAATTAATTAATTCCTGTCTCCATGTCTTTGGCTGCACTTGATTTTTTCCTGTAATGTGCATCAAAAAACATAACAAATCATATTTGAACAACAATTATCTAGTTAAGATTGTAATTTTCTTATTCATTTTGCTTATTTTTTCTTTTCATCCATGCTAGAGTGTGAATATTTGTAGGTTTCCACTATCTCCACTGCCACAAATATTGTTCGTCAGTCAACAGCTACATTCAGTGTGTAAAACCCCCCAAAAACAATAAATAGTCCCCCAAAACAGAACAATAAACAGGACAGACATGGCTTGCTGCCGGTCGCTGCACGAGCATGCGCCAATTTAAAACCATGATTACAAACTACTCCACTCCCGAATGCAGCTGATTTTAAATGTGTTCTGTTATTTGTTTGTTTGGTTTCTCAACAGTTATTTTGTGTGCGTGTGTGTGTGTTTAATATCACTGATCTTTACTTTTATGTCCCCTTGGATTGTCCCCGCCTCCTCAATATTTCAAGCTCTAAAAGCCCTTAAGTTTCAATTTACTTTTTAGTAGTTTCAGTATTAGTTTTATTTACTTTTTATTATACTGTAATATAGGAGTATTTGTCAGGGGCAAGATTGAGGAAGTTTAGAATAGGTATTACAGTACAAATCACACTTTGTGAAGGCAACTGCCTCACAGTCATGTTGACATCCTAGTGTCAATAAACATAAATACCAATTCCTCCTCATGGTTTTTGTGTGGACAAATTTGACCAAATTGGCAAAATATAGAACTAAAGACATTTTGTTTTTTTCTTTTTTGGTTTGTTCATTCATTTGTTTTGTTCAGTTTATTTTGGAAGCACACAATATTATTGCAGTTTTCTTAATTTAAAGGTAGGTTTTTATTTTTATTTAACTAAAATGTTTCTTTCAAACCCAGCTTTAGTTTTTACTTTAGTTTTAGTTAACTGTTAAGTCCAATGTGAAATGTAAACATTATTATCGCATAACTTGGACATCGCTTAATAAGCTAGATAGATAGATAGATAGATAGATATTTTTTTTTAAAAATCCAAACATTAAAAATAAGGCTGAGGCTCAAAATAAGTGTGGGTATGGTCCCTTATAGCCTAGTACTTTAGTCTAGTAGTCAGTAAGGGTTACTGACATGTTTTGATACTATAATATTCTGAAGTTAACCTGCTCCAGACCAGGCCATACAGTACAAGTTACCACAGTGATCTACTCAGGTTAAAACTGAGCAGCTTCATGATGGTGCAAAACCTGAGTTAAGCCAAGACAACTGTTAACCCACTAATCCTAATTCTCTTAGCAGTGTTGCAGTGTTTATGTATTCGGTGTCTGTATTAGGTAGTAAGTTAAAGGGCCAAACAGTTTATTTCCCTAACAGGCAGGCATGACAATATCAGTTTAATGTTTACGGTTTGAAAATGTATCAGTACTGAATACTTAACTGTTGTTAAATACTGCTGAATTTATTACACCAAAATGTTTGACTTTGACTTGGACTTTTTTTTTTTTTTTTTTTTATCATATGCAAAAACAGATTTACTTGTATTTCTATTTGCAAACAATGGCATATCCTCTAAAAGCTCTGTGGCAAAATATTTATCACCCTCTACAGAGCAGGGAAAACTATCTTTAGAAAACCAAAAACATATCAAACAGTAACAATGCTGTTTTTTGTTCAACTTTGTGACAGCTTACTGCCAATGATAATATCTTTTTCTGTCCTAATTACATACATGCAGGAGTGTGAGCGTCGCTCCATACCATTCAACAGGGCACCTGTGTCATTTTGTTCAGGCAAAGAGGGGACTCAGTAATTATTTACAGTTTATCACAAAGTTTAAAAAAAAGAACTACTGTATAATGGTGAAAATCAAAGTGTTTAAAAGTGCATAGTAAAATTATCATGACCAAGAGGATGAGAAAAGTTGCCTTACCTTAAGAGTACTGCAATTTAAGGAACTTCTGCATGCTTTTTACTACTAGGAAGTTGGAAATCCTGAGTTAAACACTACTGAATTTATTACACTAAAATGTTTGACTTTGAATTAGCAGATAATGTAATATCATGCATACTCTGATTTTATAACAGATGTACCACTTGCTTAGAGTTTTAATCTGAGGAGCTGATAGAAATGAAAATATTGGAGCTCTGTGTTACTGATACTGATACTCTGTGATACTAAAGGCTCTGGCAAAATCTTTAAAATCCTCTATTACCTTTCTGTTCAACTTTGTGACAGCTTACTGCCAATGATCACATCTTTTTCTGTCCTAATTACATACATGCAGGAGTGTGAGCATCGCTCCATACCATCCAACAGGGCACCTGTGTCATTTTGTTCAGGCAAAGAGGGGACTCAGTAATTATTTACTGGGAATTTACTGGAAGTTGGAAATCCTGAGTTCTGACTTAAAAGCAAATGTTCAATGTTTTAGTGTGCTTCTCTTAGCAGTGTTGCAGTGTTTATGTATTCGGTGTCTGTATTAGGTAGTAAGCTAAAGGGCCAAACAGTTTATTTCCCTAACAGGCAGGCATGACAATATCAGTTTAATGTTTATGGTTTGAAAATGTATCAGTACTGAATACTTAACTGTTGTTAAAAACTACTGAATTTATTACACTAAAATGTTTGACTTTGACTTTTTTTTTTTTAATCATATGCAAAAACAGATTTACTTGTATTTCTATTTGCAAACAATGGCATATCCTCTAAAAGCTCTGTGGCAAAATATTTATCACCCTCTACAGAGCAGGGAAAACTATCTTTAGAAAACCAAAAACATATCAAACAGTAACAATGCTGTTTTTTGTTCAACTTTGTGACAGCTTACTGCCAATGATAATATCTTTTTCTGTCCTAATTACATACATGCAGGAGTGTGAGCGTCGCTCCATACCATTCAACAGGGCACCTGTGTCATTTTGTTCAGGCAAAGAGGGGACTCAGTAATTATTTAGTGGGAATTTACTGGAAGTTGGAAATCCTGAGTTCTGACTTAAACCCAATCACAGTTTTCTCAAGTTGAGAAAACTGTGATTATCATATGCAAAAAGAGATTTACCTGTATTTCTATTTTCAAACAATGGCATATCCTCTAAACGCTCTGTGGCAAAATAGTGTTTATGTATTGTGTGTCTCTATTAGGTAGTAAGTTAAAGGGCCAAACAGTTTATTTCCCTAACAGGCAACCCTTCTCATTCCATGTAAAATTGTTGTTCTCTGTCAAACCCTTAATATCGATATCCAAATTAGGTACTAAAGGATTTTAGTTTCTTTATACTTACATACTGTAAATCATGATAGGTGGTTTTCACAATACATCCCACATTTCAAAAAAGCAACAATGACAACATTACTGGTGCAACTTTGCTGAAGAATAACACCACAGATTGGATTATGTTTAGTTTAGATTATTTTGTCTTAAGAATTACCCATGTTACTTATTTATTTTTTCCTAACTCATGTTGGAGTGTGGCTGTCGCTCCATGCTATCCAAGAGGGAACTCCTGTCAGTGTTTCCCAGCCAACAGGGGACCTCTGTCATTCCAAACAGTAGAAGTACCTTTTTTTCTGTAATGTGCCTCAAAAAACATAACACATCATATTTGAACAACAATTATCTAGTTAAGATTGTAATTTTACTTACTCATTTTGCTTATTTTTTCTTGTCATCCATGCTGGAGTGTGAAGGTCGCTGCATGCTATCTAAGAGGGGACTCCTGTCAGTATTTACCAGCCAACAGGGA